>NW_017684188.1:0-7781 GCF_001879085.1 Nicotiana attenuata
AGTTCAAGTTGCATTTACTTGTCTTATTCCATTATTTCTGTGATTCTTTACGTTGACATTTCCCTTTATCTTGTCACCTGTTATTATTGAACTAAGGTGTCCTTGCACAATGTTATGTCTTGAATTTATGCCTTAATTGCTTCATTATTATGTGACTTAATTGCTACGTGACATTCAACATATTAATTACTAAATTGCCTAATTGCCCCCTTATAATCCATAATTAATTGCTGCTTGTCCTAAATTGTTTTCCTGAGTGAATCATAATTCTCGTGTACCTGTTGTTTTATGAACTCGTATTAATTGTTGCGTTTGTTAGAGTAAATTTTTTTGGAGGAACTGTTGATTTAATGAAAATGGGAGCGGGTGGTACGCCTACCACGAGTTGAAATGGGAGCGGGTGGTACGCCTGCCACGAGATATTGAGAAATGGGATCGGGTTGCACGCCTGCAACAAGATGAGTTGGATATGAAAGTTGCCTTATCTCTTCGTTTATTGCTAGAAGTTAAATTGAGATATACTCTTTATCAAACCTGATATTTTATTTCTAACTGTTGCCCCTGAAGCATGCTCCCTTCCCCGGCTTAAATTGTTATTTTCTTGCTACTTTTCCGTTGTACTTGTATATATATCTGCACAGGTTTATTTGGTGGTCTGGTCCTAGCCTCGTCACTACTTCGCCGGGGTTAGGCTAGGCACTTACCAGCACATGGGGTCGGTTATACTGATACTACACTCTGTGCTATTTTGCACATATCCAGGCTTCGGACAGCAGCAGCAGTAGTGTGGGAGTAGGCTTTCAGTCCAGCAAGACTCGAGGTAGCCTTGCAGGCGTTCGTAGGCCCTGGCGTCTCCTTTCATCTATATTCCTGTTTCTTTCATGTATTTCTGGAGACAATGTCGAGTTTATTTCTTTCAGGCCTTTATGTGTAGTATTCTTAGACCGTCTGTGAAACTGTGACACCAGTCTTGGGTGGAGGCTTTTGTTGGGATTTTTCTGCGTTTTTTTTATTTATTTCAATTTTCTATAATATGGAGACTTTCGCTTATTATTTAATTTCGTTACTTTGGTATTATTGCCGATAATTGTCAAAAGGAATTATGTTATTAATGGAAAGGTAATTAAGATTGGCTTGCCTAGCTCTCATTAGTAGGCGCCATCACGACTCCCGAGGGTGGGAAATCCGGGTCGTGACAAGTTGGTATCAGAGCTCTAGGTTACATGGGTCTCACAGTTCACAGACAAGCTTAGTAGAGTCTGAGGGATCGGTACGGAGACGTCTGTATTTATCCCTCAAAGGCTACAGAGTTAGGAAAAAGTTTCACTTCTATTCTTTCCTGTCGTGCAATTTTGTTCTCTCAGTGCTAAATTGAAACCTCTACTCTTGTCCTTTCGTGAATGGCGAGGTCATGTACCGCCGAGCAGCAGTGGGCCGGTGATAGATCAGCTACGTCTTCGGAGGCTTTGTGGAGGTAAAGGTATTAGAGGTGGAGGTGCAGGTACTGTTCCGATTTGTGGTAGAGAAGCTTCGATTTTATTTTGCACCGTGTCTGGTCATGCCTAGTGATTCATTGAGTGTTCCTGTATATGTGTCTGCACCGGTGGGTGATTCTATTGTGGTCGATCGAGCCCATCGTACTTGTATTAGGCTGATTGGAGGTCTTGAGATTCGTGTAGATCTATTGCTTTTAGATATGGTTGACTTTGATATTATATTGAGGATGGACTGGTTATCACCTTACCACGCTATCTGGGACTGTCATGCCAAGACTGTGACCTTAGCTTTACCGGGTACGCCTCGTTTAGAGTGGAGAGGGACTCCTGGTCATTCTACCCATAGTGTATCTCTTTTGTGAAGGCCCGACGTATGGTCGAGAAGGAGTGTTTGGCCTATTTGGCATATGTTCGTGATTCTAGTGCTGAGGTCCCTTCTATTGAATTTTGTGCCCATTGTTCGTGAGTTTCCTAATGTGTTCCCTTTAGACCTGCCGGGTATGCCGCCCGACAGGGATATCGACTTTTGCATTGATCTGGCTCCGGGCACTCAGCCCATTTCTATCCCGCCGTATCGCATGTCCCCGCCAGAGTTGGAAGAGTTAAAGGATCAGTTGCAGGATTTGCTTGAGAAGGGTTTCATTAGACCCAGCGTTTCGCCTTGGGGTGCGCCGGTGTTATTTGTGAAGAAAAAGGATAGTTCGATGTGAATGTGCATTGATTACCGGCAATTGAACAAAGTTACAATCAAGAATAAGTATCCACTGCCAAGGATTGATGATTTGTTCGACCAGCTTCAGGGTGCCAGGGTATTTTCCAAGATTGACTTGCGGTCTGGTTACCATCAGTTGAGGATTAGGGCATCCGATGTCCCTAAGACAGCTTTCCGCACTCAGTACGGGCATTATGAGTTCTTGGTTATGTCGTTCGGGTTGACAAATGCCCCAGCAGCTTTCATGGACTTGATGAACCGAGTGTTCAGGCCTTAATTGGATTCATTTGTGATAGTGTTCATTGATGATATATTGATATACTCCCGCAGCCAGGAGGAGCGCGAGCAGCACCTTAGAGTGGTTCTTCAGACTCTGAGGGATAGTCAGTTATATGCTAAGTTCTCGAAGTGTGAANTCGAGAGAGTAATTACCCAACTTGAACCCTAAGTTGCTTGGTTTGTTAGCCTACCCAATTGGTCTCGAGAGAGTCAATTGGGCAAAATCATTCTTTCTACCGAGAGGTGTGAGAGTGAGTACTATCGTGCAACGGTTATATCATAAGCCCCATAATCATCATTCTCGTATTAGGAATCTCTACCCGCTAGTTGACCACCTAGGTAAATGCCACGACCCTAGTGCCTTTCTCTATCTTGCATACAACCTAGACTTAATATCTTAGCATAATTTAGTTATAATTAGTAGTTGTTAAATTGTAGTTGATAATCACAAAAACCCAAAAATGATAGAAGATCAATTAGAAGCAAACTCGTATTTCTAGGCTAAACAAATATCCAACTCCTTTCCTAGCTCCCTGTGGAAATTGACCCCGATACCACTATTGGGTAAAAGTATTAGCGCCCACTCTTCCAAAGGTTGAGTCCGCTGCGACCTAATCAGTGCCCATTGTTCGTGAGTTTCCTGATGTGTTCCCTTCAGACCTGCCGGGTATGCCACCCGATAGGGATATTGATTTCTACGTTGATTTGGCTCTGGGCACTCAGCCCATTTCTATTCCGCCGTGTATGGCCCCGCCTGAGTTGAAAGAGTTAAAGGAACAGTTGCAAGATTTGCTTGAGAAGGGCTTCATTAGGCACAGTGTTTCGCCTTGGGGTGCGCCGGTGTTGTTTGTTAAAAAGGAGAATGGGTCAATGAGAATGTGTATTGATTACCGGCAATTGAACAAGGTTACAATCAAGAATAAGTATCCATCGCTGAGGATTGATGATTGGTTTGATCAGCTTCAGGGTGCCAAGGTAGTTTCAAAGATTGACTTGCGATCTGGCTACCATCAGTTGAGGATTAGGGCATCCGATGTCCCTAAGGCAGCTTTCTGCACTCGGTACGGGCATTATGAGTTCTTGGTGATGTCATTTGGATTGACAAATGCCCCAGCAGCTCTTATGGATTTGATGAACCGAGTGTTCAGGCCTTATTTGGATTCGTTTGTGATAGTCTCTATGATGATATTTTGACATATTCCCGCAGCCGAGAGGAGCACGACCAGCATCTTAGAGTGGTTCTTTAGACTTTGAGGGACAGTCAGTTGTATGCCAAGTTTTCGAAGTGTGAGTTCTAGTTGAGTTCAGTTGCATTCCTGGGTCATGTTGTGTCAGCAGAGGGTATCCAGGTTGACCCAAAAGGGTGCCCAGTTCAGATGGTCGGACGAGTGTGAGGCGAGCTTTCAGAAGATCAAGATAGCTCTGACTACGGCACCGGTGTTGGTTTTGCCCACAGGTTCCGGGCGTTATACAGTTTATTGTGGTGCATCTCGTATTGGACTTGGTGCATTGTTGATGCAGGATGGCAAGGCTATTGCCTATGCTTTGCGGCAGTTGAAGATTCATGAGAAGAACTATCTGGTTCATGATTTGGAGTTGGCAGCCATGGTTCATGCATTGAAGATTTGGAGGCATTATCTGTGTGGCGTGGCATGTGAGGTGTTCACGGATCACAAGAGTCTTCAGTATTCGTTCAAGCAAAAGGAGTTGAATTTGAGGCAGAGAAGGTGGTTGGAGTTGTTGAAGGATTATGATATCACCATTTTAAATCATCCGAGAAAGGCCAATGTGGTGGCCGATGCTTTGAGTAAGAAGTCAGCGCATTTCATTCTTGTGGCAGTCTCCTATTCTTCCGAGAGGTTAGCTGAGATCTTCATTCGGGAGATTGTTCGTCTTCATGGTATGCCCGTATCTATCATTTCGGACCGGGGTACGAAGTTTACCTCGTGCTTCTGGAGAGCAGTTCAGTGAGAGTTGGGCACACGGGTTGAGTTGAGCACAGCATTTCATCCCCAGACGGACGGTCAGTCAGAGCGGACTATTCAGATTTTGGAGGATATGCCCCGAGCTTGTGTTATTGACTTTGGAGGTTCGTGGGATCAGTTCTTGCCTTTAGCGGAGTTTGCCTACAACAACAGCTACCAGTCGAGCATCCAGATGGCTCCTTATTAGGCCTTATATGGTAGGCGGTGTCGGTCTCCGGTTGGATGGTTTGAGCCGGGAGAGTCTCGGTTGTTGGGTACGGATTTGGTTCAGGAGGCCTTGGACAAGGTCAAGATCATTCAGGATAGGCTTCGTTCAGCTCAGTCCAGGCAAAAGAGGTATGCAGATTGCAAGGTTCGAGATGTGGCTTTTATGGTTGGTGAACGGGTATTGCTCCGAGTGTCACCTATGAAAGGCGTGATGAGATTTGAGAAGAAGGGCAAGCTTAGCCCTAGGTTCATTGGTCCGTTTGAGATTCTTGATCGAGTGGGTGAGGTGGCTTATAGACTTGCTTTTCCACCGAGCTTATCAGCCGTACATCCAGTGTTTCATGTGTCCATGCTTCGGAGGTATCACGGCGATCCAGCCCACGTGTTAGATTTCAGCACTGTCCAGTTGGAAGAGGACTTGTCTTATGAGGAGGAGCCGGTAGCTATTCTAGGCCGGCAGGTTCGTCAGGTGAAATCCAAGAGTTTCCCTTCTGTCCGTGTCCAGTGGAGAGGTCAGCCTCCTGAGGCATCGACCTGGGAGTCCGAGTCCGATATGCGGAGCCGTTATCCTCATCTTTTCCCCGACTCAAGTACTTCCTTCTTCTGCCCGTTCGAGGACGAACGGTTATTTTAGAGGTGGAGAATGTGACGACCCAAAGGGTCATCACCTGTTTTAAATGAATTCTATGCTTCCGAGGCCTTGAAAACCTCATTTAGAGTCTCCTTGCTTTGCGTGCGCAGTCCGGGCGCGTAGCCGAAAGCTTAAATGTGAAATTCTATAAAAAATGTTAAATTTTGATGTTAAAATGAATAGATTTGACCTTGGTCAACATTTTGGATAAACGGACCCGGACCCGTGATTCGACGGTCCCGGAGGGTCCGTAGGAAAATATGGCACTTGGGCGTATGCCCGGAATCGAATTCCGAGGTCCCAAGCCCGAGAAATAAATTTTTGAAAGAAATTATTTTCTGGAATTGTTTAAGGAAATTAGAAATGAAATTTGATTAAAACATGTTAGTATCGGGCCTGTATTTTGGTTCCGGCGCCCGGTACAGGTCTTATATATGATTTAAGATGTTTCCGTGGAATTTGGTGAAAAACGGACGTCGTTTGACGTGATTCCGACCTAAATTGGAAAATTTGATATTTTATGAAGTTTGAAAGAATTCTTGGATTTTGAGGTTTAATTCGATGTATATGATGTTATTTTGGCGATTTGATCGCACGAATAAGTCCGTAGGATGTTTTTGAGGTTGTGTGCATATTTGGTTTGGAGCCCCGAGGGCTCGGGTGAGTTTTGGATAGGCCACGGGTTGCATTTTTGAACTTAAAATTTTCTGGTAAGAACTGACCTGCAGGCTTCGCATTTGCGAAGCCAGCCTTGCAAATGCGAGCTCGCAAATGCGAGACAACACCTGGGCAGCCCTCTTCGCAAATGCGAAGACTTCCATCGCAAAAGCGATGCCCACCTGGATCCTCAGTCATCGCAAATGCGATACTTTTTGCGAAACCCTGTCCGCAATTCCCATATCTGCAACCTGCAAATTTTTATACTTAGTCGATTTTTAAGTCATTTCACCCCATTTTCAAAACACAACCCCTTTGGGCGATTTTTCAAGAACAAACCTTCTTCCAAATCAATTGTAAGTTAGTTTTTACTCATTTCTTTCAATCATTTACATCTTATAACATGATTTCAACCTAAAATCATAGATTTTCATGGGGGAAATTGGGTGTTTTGGGTAGAACCTAGGTTTTTCAAAAATTGGGGGTTTGGACCTCAATTTGAGGTCCGATTTCAATATAAATTATATATTTGGGTTTGTAGGGAATGGGTAATCGGGTTTTGGTTCGAACCTGGGGTTTTGACCACGTGGGCCCGGGGGCGATTTTTGACTTTTTAGGTAAAACTTTGGAAAACTCATTTTCATGCATTGGGGTTGATTCATTTAGTGTTTATTGATGTAATTAAGTAATTTATAATAGATACGAGCGGATTGGCGGTGGAATCAAGGGGTAAAGCTATAATTGAGACTTGAGTTGTGTTCAAGGCATCGAGGTAAGTGTTTGGTCTAACCCTAGCTTGAGGGATTAGGAGTTGAGTCTTATTTGCTAATTGCTTCTTGTTGAGTATGACGTATAGGCATGGTGACGAGTATCTATACGTTGGTGTCTAGCATGACCGTGAGTCTTTAAATTGCGAATATCTTGATTTCGTTGTATTTCTCTTGCCTTGATGATGATTCCTATTTGTTGTGAAGAGCATGTGAAAGGAAATTGTGACCTATGAACAACGAGGAGCATTGGCTCACGTTATATTTCAATTGTGAACGTATATGAAATGGTTGAACCCTTTGGAGCATTGGTTCAAGTGGTAAAGTAAGATATGAAATAAAGGTGAAAGGAAGAGAAAGAGTATTTGAATTGTTCCCTTGCCGGAATATTGTTGTTTATTGATTATTTTCCCTTGCCGGGACGTTGAGATTATTGATGTTGTACCCTTGCCGGAGTTTAATTGTTTAATTGTGTTCCCTTGCCGGAATTTCTTTTATTATTTTGTTTATTCCCTTGCCCCTTGTTTGTGATTGTTGTTTGGGTGAGGAAGAGTGTTAAAGCACGAAGGGTGATGCCGTGCACATTTTATTATTCAAATTGCTTTGGTGAGGAAAGAGAGTAAAAGCACGAAGGTGATGCTGTGCATGTTTTCATTATATTATTGTTTGGTGAGGACGAGAGTAAAAGCACGAAGGGTGATGCCGTGCACTTGTCTTTGATTTTCCTGGTTTTTTTTGCTGATAGTTGAGTTATGTTGTCCTTTACTTCTATTTACTGATTTTCTTGTTGTTATCGGTTCAAGTGCATTAATTGTCTTATTCCACTATCACTGTGATTCTTTATGTTGGCATTTTTCTTTATTGTGTTACTTGTTATTATTGGCTCGAGGTATCCTTGCGCAACATTATGCCTTGAATATATGCTATAATTGCTACATGTTTATGTGACTTAATTTCTACTTGACATTTAGCATACTAAACATTAAAACTGTCTATTTGCTCCTTAAAGTCCATAATAATTGCTACTTGTCATTTCTTATTTTCCTC
>NW_017684189.1:0-1469 GCF_001879085.1 Nicotiana attenuata
CAGATCAACTGACCTGCCTTTATGTAAAGTTGCTTGAAAGGGTACTCAATGGCTCAAAAAGCTCATGCCATTCCCTATGGATTTATCTTGACAACTGTACTTGAAAGATTGAATGTTCCCCTGAAAAAGTGGGAAATGGCTTCGAGCAAAGAGCATTTTGGCAGCAAAACCCTTCAAGCTTGTGATTATATGCTCAGTACAGCTCCAGTTGAACCTGGTTCTTCAGTAAAAACTCCTGTGAATAGTAAGGTCAGAGCCTTAGTTCAGGAGGTTGGGGCAAAAGATGCTGAGATAGCAAGGCTTCAGGCCAGAGTTGCTGAATTGGAGGGAGAAAGGAATGGGTTGAGAGCTGAACTTGCTAAGGAGAAGGAGAAAAATGAGAGCATGCTTCAACAGATGCTCAATCTGCTACAAACCCAACCCTCCAGCTCTTCTAAGCCTTAGATATTCTGTCCTAGTGTGCACCAGTCTAGACCCCCCCAGTGACCCAGTTTGGGATTTTAGTTGTTTATTTTCTTTTGCTCATGGTTTGGTAATTTTGTTTTTCTTCTTGTGGACTGCATTGTAGAAATACCTTGCTAATCAATGAATGCAGCTTTTCTTGTTTTTTTGTTAATTCTAATCTTAATAGGTATTTGTGTTGAGTTGATTTCTGATTAACTAAAGCATGTGTTCACTTGCAGTTGCCCCAGTGACCATGAGTACTAATTAGGTTACTGAGATCACATTATTTATGCAACTTTTCGATGATGCCAAAAGGGGGAAGATATTGTGCTTTAAAAGAAATTGTGTCTATTTTCTGAACAGTGATGTTTATGACCTAATTAAATCTGGCCCTTAATGATAAGTAAGTGATAATATTTTAGCTGAGTTCCACAGGTTCTATAATCAGTAAAAGCACAGAGTTTGTCATCATCAAAAAGGGGAAATTTGTTGGCCCAAGATCAGTTGATGTTTTGAAGAATGACAAACGAACTCAGTAAAGGACCAGGTTCATCTAAGGAGACACAGTTGTTATGGCCCATACACATGAAGTGCACATGAAGAAGATAAGTCCTTGAGATCAAGCAGCAATATCTTGATGAATATCTTCTGAACTGATCGAAAAGATTGCATATAGGATAAGGAGTTGAAGTCTCCTTATGAAAAGAGAATTACATCCGGATCAAGAATATGGATTAGGAGTTAGAGTTGTTCTTGGACTCGAATTGTCAAAGGATCCACAATTCGAGTTCTTATCAAACTCTGATTACTAACTCTATAAATATAACGATTGTTCTCTTTTACAGGTGAATGCACATAAGCAGAAGTTAAGCATATTTGAGTAGCAAAAATAGTATACGTAAGTCGTAGTATTTGACAAGCTAAATATAGTGACGAGTATAACAAGTGTGTACACGTCTAGGAACGTCTAACTAGTAGTAAACGTAAGAATAAGGAAAACGAAAACCGTTACGTTTACTAATCTA
>NW_017684189.1:1478-4511 GCF_001879085.1 Nicotiana attenuata
ATATGCGAGATACAAGTGTGCACGTCTGAAGCTACATGAACTAAGATAGAAGAACCAGTTTCATCATTGTGTTTATTCTAAGTCTAGTTCAATTGTAGTAGGTTTTCATATTGTACCTTTTAGCTTTGTCTAGAAGCAATTGTAATAGGTATATTGAGTATTCAAGTTAGAGTTAACTTGAAAGTGTCGGAACAGTTGAGGCTGTGTGCTACACTGGGATTAGAGTTAATCCTTAAGTTTACAAAGAGTTTTGTAAATGCAGTTTTTGGCTTAGTGATTTTAGTGGAGTTTGGGAAAATCCTACTGAGTAGTAGGTCATGGTTTTTTCACCTTTTGAGCCAGGTGTTTTCCACGTAAAAATCTCTGTACACTTTATTTTCAGTATTTATTATTCCGCAAACTGCTGTAGTTAGAACACTTAGAAGAACCAGGTTCTTCTAACGCGAAAATTAGGTACCACACAAATCACCCCCCCCCCTCTTGTGTGGTATTGACGTTTAAAACATCACGGTGGCTGTGACTGGCTGGGACTAGGCCTGCTGGACTGACCTCTGGAAACACCCCGCGCAGGATGCGCGCTAGAAACTGGAGGTGCATAATAAGGCTTCTGAGGTGGAGGTGGAGCTAAAGTACTGCCGGCTGCGGGAAGAGATGAATGTACAGGGCGACCCGAATAACCTCTGCCATAACGACCTGCTGATGGGGTACGGGCACCAGAGTAGTGACCCGACTCTCGAGACCTCTTGGCCTCCCCCTCTCCTCGCTCCCTGGCGAGCATACCCTCAATCCTCCTAGCAATGCTCACTACCTGCTGATAAGGAATGTCCATCTCCAACTCTCGAGCCATGCTAGATCTGATGGGTGGAATAAGACCCTCAATGAACCTGCGAACTCTCTCCCGAACTGTAGCAGCCAAAGCCGGTGCGTGCCTGGCCAACATGGTATAACGGATGGCATACTCTGAAACTATCATATCACCCTAACGCAAGTGCTCAAACTCTGCACGCCATGAATCTCTGAGGCTCTGGGGAACAAACTCTCTCATAAACATGTCCAAGAACTGGGTCCAAGTCAGTGAAGCAGCCTCGACTGGACTGTCTATCTCATAAGTGAGCCACCAATCATAGGCAGCTCCCCGAAGCTGAAAAGCAGTGAAAGAAACCCCGCTGGACTCCACTATGCCCATAGTGCAAAGAATACGATGACACTCCTCTAAAAATCCCAAGGCATCGTCTGATGCTAATCCACTGAACACTGGGGGATCATACTTCTTGAACCTCTTAAGTCTGCGCTGCTCGTCCTCTGAAGCAGCTGACCCATCCTCGGGCTGAACTGGTGCTGCAGGCGGTGGGGGAATAATCTCGGGAACCTGCTCAACCTGCACTCGCTGCTCAGGAGTGCGGACGGCGGGAGTCTATGCTCCTCCCCCGGCCTGGGATGTGGCTGCAGCAATGGGAAGCAACCCCGCCTGAGCCAAGGTGGTGTACATGCTCATGAACTGAGCCAAAGTCTCCTGGAGCGCTGGAGTAGTAGTGGCAGTAGTAGGTGTGCCAGGTGCCTGGGCTCCGGCTGGATCTGCTGGTGGTACCTCGGCGGCAGCTCGCGCAGGTGCTCTGGCTGCACCACGTGCGCGTCCTCGACCTCTACCCCGGCCCCGGCCTCTGGCGGCGGCAGCAGGGGGCGCGGGTGCCTAATCATCACGAGTAGCACATGTCCTCACCATCTGTGAAAGAATAGAAGTCAGAAGTTTAGAATCGATGTTCGAAATATCGCACGACAAGGAGTTCAAATGAAATAAAGATTTCTCCTAAACAGTTACATAGCCCCTCGTAGATAAGTACAAACGTCTCCGTACCGATCAGCGAGACTCTAAATAAACCGGCCTGTGTTCCGTGACTCCTATGAACCTAGAGCTCTGATACCAACTTGTCACGACCCCAGTTCACCCTCCAAGAACATGTCGTGATGGCACCTAGTTCCTATAACTAGGTAAGCCTAACAGTGCGGAATAACCAGTTAACTTGAGGAATAATAAATTAAAACTGAACATACGAAAATAACAACTGAATATAAGGCCACCCGACCTATACAACTCTAAATATGCGGAAGTCTAAAACTCAATCCCAAAACCCGGAAACTCACGGGAAACACAGGCTAATAGAATTACCAAAGTACTCTACTCCAGAATATCTACATCAAAAGTATGATAGGAACAACTCTACAACTAGAAGAGGAAGAGACTCTTGGTCTGCGGACGCTGTAGATATACCTCAAGTCTCCGTGTACTCTCGCCTCAAGGATAGTGCGCCTGAGAAGAGGTACCTGGATCTGCACATGAAAAACATGCGAAGGATCTCCCAGGATACCGTCCCGTAGTCCAACCATCAATATGCAGGGGGAATCTATCGGGAATCTAACCCGCAGTCCCAAAGTAAAAGTGCAGGGGGGTCTACCGGGAATAGAACCCGTAGTCCCAAAGTAAACAAATGGGGGCGGGGGGGGGGGGAGCTACCGGAATCCCACATCCGTAGTCCCAATGTAAATGCGCAACCACAGCCAGAAATATACCAAGGAATGAAGTACGAAATACAACACAGATAGAACTAGCCTAGCATGCTTCACGTAGAACAGTCAAAACAACTCAAGCAGTTTGGCAATCAAGTCAACTAAACATGTTTTCCTAATCTAGCACAAGTTATAATTTCAAGTAGAATAAGGCAAGTAAGAAAGAAACCAAATCTCAATAACTTAAGTAAAAATCGGATTTTCCATCAATCGGCTCAAGTACGCGCCCGTCACCTCACGTACAAGGCACTCAAATATCAAGTAACAATCCTAAGGGGAAAAGTCCTCCACACAAGGTTAGACAAGCCACTTACCTCGAACCGGCTCAATAATCAACTAGGAATCACGCCTTTGCCACGAGTATCCGACTCCAAATAGCCCAAATCTATTCAATTCAATTACATATCGTAAGTAATATTGCAAACAACTGATTCCACTATTAAAGTTAAAGCTAGGGCGCGAAAATAG
>NW_017684189.1:4816-7780 GCF_001879085.1 Nicotiana attenuata
CTCGCGCAGGTGCTCTGGCTGCATCACGTGCGCGTCCTCGACCTCTACCCCAGCCCCGGCTCTGGCGGCGGCAGTAGGGGGCGCGGGTGCCTGATCATCACGAGTAGCACGTGTCCTTACCATATGTGAGAGAATAGAAGTCAGAAGTTTAGAATCGATGTTCGAAATATCGCACGACAAGGAGTTCAAATGAAATGAAGATTTCTCCTAAACAGTTACATAGCCCCTCGTAGATAAGTACAGACGTCTCCGTACCGATCAGCGAGACTCTAATAAACCGGCCTGTGTTCCGTGACTCCTATGAACCTAGAGCTCTGATACCAACTTGTCACGACCGCAGTTCACCCTCCATGAACATGTCGTGATGGCACCTAGTTCCTACAACTAGGTAAGCCTAACAGTGCGGAATAACGAGTTAACATTTGCGGAATAATAAATTAAAACTGAACATACGGAAGTAACAACTGTATATATAAGGCCACTCAGCCTATACAACTCAAAATATGCGGAAGTCTATAACTAAATCCCAAAACCCGGAAACTCACGGGAAACACAGGCTAATAGAATGTAGTAAACTGCTCTACGCCAGAATGTCTAAACAACATGAAAGGAAAGAAAAGGAACTATCTGCTAAAGCCGGAATAGAGTAGAGACTCCTGGTCTGCGAACGTAGCAGATATACCTCAAGTCTCAGCTAGGACTCTCCACCACGAGGATGATACGTCTGGGAGGAAGTACCTGGATCTGCACATGAAAAACATGCGCAGGAAGGGCATGAGTACACCACAGCGGTACTCAGTAAGTGCCAAGCCTAACCTCAGTTGGGTAGTGACGAGGAAGGTCAGGGCCCTACTGAGATAACATAAGAAATAATGAGATAACAGAAATAGTTAAAAAAAAGTCTACAGCGAGAATCTAAACCAGGTAAATAAGGAAGAACAATAATAGAAAGCAAAGGTAACAATACACGGAAAACTGCCCTCACAAGGAATAGTAGCTGAGGGATCTCTTGGTATCCCGAGGATCTCTTGGTATCTTCATCATCAACACTAGGGATCTCTTGGTATCCCGAGGATCTCTTAGTATCCTCAATAAGTAAGTCGGGGATCTCTTGGTATCCCAATATATATATATATATAAACACATGTGCCAGGGATCTCTTGGTATCCCGCACCCTCAGTCCAGAATATCTCAAGTACAGGGGATCTCCCGGGAAGCCGTCCCGTAGTCCCAAATTAAACACATAACAACAACGATTCCTAAATCTCGGAACAATGCTAAAAATCAGGAAACGAAGTAGTAAATTATAGCCTAACATGCTTCACAGAGTACAAATAGCACAGTTAAAGCAAATAAGCAGGTAAGCCAGCTAAACATGAGTCTCTAAGCTAGCACAAGTACAAACTTACAGTTAAAATGGACAAGTAAACAAGAAAGCTCAATTTAAATACTTCAAGTAGAAACGGATTTACAACAATTAGCTCAAGTACGCGCTCGTCACCTCACGTACGGGGCATTCAAATATTCAAGATCATATCCTAAGGGAAAAGGTCCCTCACACAAGGTTAGACAAGCCACTTACCTCGAACCGGCTCAAAATCAACTAGAAACCACGCCTTTGCCACGAGTATCCGACTCCAAATGTCCCAAATCTATTCAATACATTTACATATTATAAATAACATCGCAAACAACTGGTTTTGCTATTTAATTCAAAGCTACGGCGTGAAATTAGGTAAAATGACCAAAATGCCCTTCAGGCCAACGTCTCGGAATCGAACAATTTTTACGTTTTCAGAACCCTCGTACTCTCACGAGTCTAACCATATAAAAATCTCCCAAATCGGAGGTGAAATGCCCCCTCAAAACCCCATAGTTAGGTCTAAGAAGTTTACCCACTTCCCATTCAAAAACACGAAATTAAAGGGTGAATTTGCGATTAGATTAATGGGTTTTAGTCATAGGAGAGTAGAGAATCGTTACCCAGTGATTGCCCTTGAAAAGCTCTTGAAATTGCTCCCAAATCCGAGCTCCAAACCTTGAGTTTTGATAAAAATGGCAAAACCTCATTTTTGAAATGTAAGTACTGTTCAGGGGTCTAAAGCATCGCGAACGCGAAAGGCAGCATGCGTTCGCGAAGAAGGAAAATATAAAGGGACCAAAAATTCCCTTCGCGATCGCGAAGGAATGGATGCGAACGCGAAGGCCTGGGTTCAGTGAGCTACGCGAACGCGACATAGGTCATGCGAACGCATTAAATGAAAATCAAGCCCAGCCCTTGGAGTCCAATAAGTCTATGCGAACGCGACAACCCTGACGCGAACGCGGTTAAGAAACGTGTGAAGCTACACGATCGCGGAGCACTAATCGCGAACGCAATGAAGAAACTTGTCATCCTCCAGAATTACTCTACGTGAACGCGTAGAGGAGGACGCGAACGCGAAGAAGGAATTGGGACCTACACAGCTGAAGGATTTTCTGCAACACTTTGAAACTCCAAAATGCTCCGTTGAGCATCCGAAACACACCCGAGGCACCCGGGACCTCAACCAAACCTACGGACATGTCCCATAACATCATTCAAACTTGCACTAAACCTTAAACCACCTAAAACAACGCCGGAAACACGAATTAATCAAGGATTCAAGCCTAAGAACTTCAAATTCCAACAAACACACTTTCGATCAAAAACCTAACCAAACCTCGCCCGAATGACCTGAAATTTTGCACACACATCCCAAATGACATAACGGAGCTACTGCAACTTCCGGAATTCCAATCCGACCCTCGGATCAAAAAGTCACTATCGGACCGGAAACTTCAAAAATTCAAACTTCGGCATTTCAAGCCTAAATGAGCTACGAGCCTCCAAAATACATTCCGAACACGCTCCCAACCTCGAAATCACCTAACGGAGCTAACGGAACCATCAGATTTCCATTCCGAGGTCGTCTTCACACTGTT
>NW_017684190.1:0-4346 GCF_001879085.1 Nicotiana attenuata
TCGTATACTTTCAATATTCGTATCACAATTACGAGCCAAATGACTCCCAAGAATCAAGTGATCATATTACCGTTCACATGTTATTCACAACAAATAGAAATCCTCCAATAAACACGGAGTTCACAACCAAGTCACGATAATCACATTATAAAGACTCACGGTCATGCTAGACACCAATGTATAGATACTCGTCACCATGCCTATACATCGTACTCGATCACTTAGCAATTAGCAACAAGACTCAACTCCTATTTCCTCAAGCTAGGGTTAAACCAAACACTTACCTCGGTCCCAAGAATAGCAATCAACCTTCAAAGACCGCCTTTCCTCTAAAATCCGACTCCGAAACAGTGATATCTAGGCATAATTAATTCAATAATATCAATAAAGACTCAAGGGCAACATCCCATAGCCTAGATATGAATTTTCTAGCATTCTTCCAAAAATACCAAAATTAGACACCGGGCCCACATGGTCCAAACTCGAGGCTCGGACCAAAACCCGATCACCCATAAACCCACGAGTCCAAATACAAAATTTGTTTTAAGATTCGGCCCCAAATTGAGGTTGAATCACCCAAAATTCTCAAAACCCTAACTCTACCCAAAACCCATAATTTCTACCTTGATTTCATGATTTAGGGCTAGGATTTCAGTAATTAATGAAGGAAATTGAAGAAAACAAGTTAAACAATGCTTACCCAAGAAGCTTTGATGAATAAGTGCTCTAAAATTCGCCCTAGGACTTTGGAGAAGGAAGAGTTCGTGAAGTGATATGTTTTTCCCGTCACTGGTTCTGTTTTTGACTTAAAAATTAACTGGGCGGATTTGCCCTACGCGATCGCGGATATAGGGATGCGATCGCGAATGGTTACACAGAATGGGCAACGCGATCGCGTGGGTTGTAATGCGATCGCGTAGGGGAATACTGGGGGGGTCCAAAACTTGGTCTATGCGATCGCAACCCTACTAGTGCGAACGCATTGAAGGAAGTGCTGAGGCAGTGCGATCGCATGATCAAGTACGCGAACGCGAAAGAGCAAAGAGCCAAAGGAACGCGATCGCGGGCTGAAGATTGCGATCGCGTAAGAGGAAATCACTGAGCAAAAATTGCAGAAAAATCTGCTACCATTCTAAGTGCAAAAACACCCCGAACCACCTCCAATTCACTCCCGAGCCCTCGGGGCTCCTAACCAAACACACACACTAACTCAATAACATCTTACGAACTTACTCGAGCGATCAAATCGCCAAAACAACATCAAAATCAATGAATCAAGCCTCAAACTCATCATTTCTATTTCAAACTTCATAAACTTCCAACTTTAGATAATTAGGTCCGAAACACGTCAAACGACGTCCGATTTCGACCAAACTTCACAGAAAGCGCTTAAACAATATGTAAGACTTGTGTCGGGCGTCGGAACCAAAATACGAGCCCGATACTACAGTCTTTTAATAAATTTTCATTTCCATTTTCCTTATAAATTTCAGAAAAACAATTTCACAGAAAAATTCATTTCTCGGGCTCTAGACCTCGGAATTCGACTCCGGGCACATGCCCGAGTCCCATATTTTTCTACGGACCTTCCGGGACTGTCCAATCTCGGGTCCGGGTCCGTTTTCCGAAAATGTTGACCAAAGTCTACTGTAATCATATTAATGTCAAAATTCTTCAAATTTTTCACAGAATTCACATATTTCAACATAAAAGCTTTCCGGCTATGCGCCCGGACTGCGCACGCAAATCGAGGCAAGTAAAAATGAGGTTTTCAAGGCCTCGGAAGCACGGAACGGATGAGGAAACAGGCGATGACCCTTTGGGTCGTCACATCCTCCACCTCTAAAACAACCGTTCGTCCTCGAACGGACAAAAGAAAGAAGTACCTGAGTCGGGAAATAGATGCGGATAACGGCTCCGCATATCAGACTCGGACTCCCAGGTCGAGGCCTCAGGGGGCTGAGCTCTCCACTGAACACGAACAGAAGGAAAACTCTTCGACCTCAGCCGTCGAACCTGCCGGTCTAGAATAGCTACCGGCTTCTCCTCATATGACAGATCCTTGTCCAACTGGACAGTGCTGAAGTCTAATACATGGGCTGGATCGCCGTGATACCTCCGAAGCATGGACACATGGAACACTAGATGCACGGCTGACAAGTTGGGCGGCAAGGCAAGTCTGTAAGCCACCTCTCCTACTCGATCGAGAATCTCGAACAGACCAATGTACCTAGGGCTAAGCTTGCCCTTCTTCCCGAATCTCATCACACCCTTCATGGGCGACACCCGGAGCAATACTCGCTCTCCAATCATGAAAGCTACCTCTCGGACTTTACGGTCTGCATAAGTCTTCTGCCTAGACTGAGCTGAACGAAGCCTCTCCTGAATAATCTTGGCCTTATCTAAGGCCTCCTGAACTAAGTCTGTACCCAATAACCGAGCCTCTCCCGGCTCGAACCATCCGACTGGAGACCGACATCGCCTACCATACAACGCCTCATATGGAGCCATCTGAATGCTGGACTGGTAGCTGTTGTTGTAGGCGAACTCTGCTAAAGGCAAAAACTGGTCCCACGAGCCTCCAAAATCAATGACACAGGCCCGGAGCATATCCTCCAAAATCTGAATAGTTCGCTCGGACTGACCGTCCGTCTGAGGATGGAACGCTGTGCTCAACTGAACCTGGGTACCTAATTCTTGCTGAAATGCTCTCCAAAAGCGCGAGGTAAACTGCGTACCCCGATCCGAAATGATAGATACTAGCACACCATGAAGGCGAACAATCTCCCGGATATAAATCTCAGCTAACCTCTCGGATGAATAGGAGACTGCTACTGGAATGAAATGCGCTGACTTGGTCAGCCTATCAACAATGACCCAAATAGCATTAAACTTCTTCCGAGTCAACGGAAGTCCAGTAATGAAATCCATGGTAATCCTCTCCCACTTCCACTCGGGAAGCTCAATCCTCTGAGACAAACCGCCGGGCCTCTGATGCTCATACTTGACCTGCTGACAATTCAAGCACCGAGCCACATGCGCAACAATATCCTTCTTCATCCTACGCCACCAATAATGCTGCCGCAAGTCCTGATACATCTTCGCGGCGCCCGGGTGAATAGAGTACCGAGAACTATGGGCCTCCGCTAAGATCAACTCTCGAATCCCATCAACATTGGGCACACAAAGTCGACCCTATAATCTCAAAACACCATCATCATCTAAGGTCACCTTCGTGGCACCTCCACGCTGCACCGTGTCTCTCAGGACACACAAATGGGGATCATCAAACTGCCGATCACGGATACGCTCCAATAGAGAAGAACGAGCGACCGTGCAAGCTAACACTCTGCTGGGCTCAGAAATATCTAATCTCACCAATCGATTCGCCAACGCCTGAATATCTAAAGCAAGCGACCTCTGGCTGACCGAAATATACGCAAGACTACCCATGCTGGCAGACTTCCTACTTAACTGCATCGGCCACCATATTGGCCTTACCCGGGTGATATAAGATAGTAACATCATAATCTTTCAACAACTCTAGCCATCTCCTCTGCCTCACATTCAACTCCTTCTGCTTGAACAGATACTGCAGGCTCTTTTGATCCGTGTACACCTCACACGTCACACTATATAGATAATGCCTCCAAATCTTTAAAGCATGAACAACCGCTGCCAACTCCAGATCATGAACCGGATAATTTTTCTCGTGGATCTTCAACTGTCTCGAAGCATAAGCAATAACCTTGCCATCCTGCATCAATACTGCTCCAAGCCCAATACGAGAAGCATCACAATAGACTGTGTAAGGCCCTGAACCCGTGGGCAAAACCAACACCGGTGCCGTGGTCAGAGCTGTCTTGAGCTTCTGAAAGCTCGCCTCACACTCATCTGACCACCTGAACTGGGCACCCTTCTGGGTCAATCTGGTCATCGGGGCTGCAATAGAAGAAAATCCCTCCACGAACCGACGGTAATAACCTGCTAACCCCAAGAAACTCCGAATCTCGGTCGCTGAAGCTGGTCGAGGCTAATTCTTGACTGCCTCAATCTTCTTCGGGTCCACCTGAATACCCTCTGCTGATACAATATGACCCAGAAGTGCAACCGAACTCGACTAGAACTCGCACTTCAAAAACTTAGCATATAATTGACTATCTTTCAGAGTCTGAAGAACCACTCTGAGGTGCTGCTCGTGCTCTTCTTGGCTGCGAGAGTACACCAAGATGTCATCAATGAAGACTATCACGAATAAGTCTAGATATGGCCTGAACACTCGGTTCATCAACTGCATAAACGCTGCTGGGGCATTGGTCAAAACCAAATGACATGACTAAAAACTC
>NW_017684190.1:7019-7780 GCF_001879085.1 Nicotiana attenuata
TCTTTCTTACTTTCCTTATCTTTTAATTCACTTTACTATTTTGAGCCAACGCTCCAAAGAATCAAGTCATTTCATATACTTTCAATATTCGTATCACAATTCGAGCCAATGCTCCCAAGAATCAAGTGATCATATTACCGTTCACATGTTATTCACAACAAATAGAAATCCTCCAATAAACACGGAGTTCACAACCAAGTCACGATAATCACATTATAAAGACTCACGGTCATGCTAGACACCAATGTATAGATACTCGTCACCATGCCTATACATCGTACTCGATCACATAGCAATTAGCAACAAGACTCAACTCCTATTTCCTCAAGCTAGGGTTAAACCAAACACTTACCCGGTCCCAAGAATAGCAATCAACCTTCAAAGACCGCCTTTCCTCTAAAATCCGACTCCGAAACAGTGATATCTAGGCATAATTAATTCAATAATATCAATAAAGACTCAAGGGCAACATCCCATAGCCTAGATATGAATTTTCTAGCATTCTTCTAAAAATACCAAAATTAGACACCGGGCCCACATGGTCCAAACTCGAGGCTCGGACCAAAACCCGATCACCCATAAACCCACGAGTCCAAATACAAAATTTGTTTTAAGATTCGGCCCCAAATTGAGGTTGAATCACCCAAAATTCTCAAAACCCTAACTCTACCCAAAACCCATAATTTCTACCTTGATTTCATGATTTAGGGCTAGGATTTCAGTAATTAATGAAGGAAATTGAAGAAAACAAGTTAAACAAT
>NW_017684191.1:0-7779 GCF_001879085.1 Nicotiana attenuata
CCAGTCTTACTTAAGTTTCGTTTTACTTTCCGTCTTATTACTTTTGGTTGTTACGTTGTATATATATATCTGTCACGTAGGTTAACTGGTAGTCTGGTCTAGCCTCGTCAGTACTTCGACCGGGTTAGGCTAGGCTACTTACCAGCACGATGGGGTCGGTTGTGCTGATGCTACACTCTGTGCATCTTTTTGCACAGATCCAGGTGTTGGAGCAGCATTTGAGTAGCAATAGCATTCTGGGAGCAAGCTTTCAGTCCAGGGACATTCGAGGTAGCCTTGCTGACGTCCGCAGGCCCGGAGTCCCTTTCTATCTTATTCAGTTTGTTATCATTTGTACCGAAGCAGACAGTGTTATGTTTCATTCAAACCTTGTATTTAGTATTCTCTAGACGTTCGTGAGTATTGTGACACCAGTCTTGGGTAGAGGATTTTGTTAAACTTTCGCATTTCCTTCAGTTAATTATATTTGAGACTTCTGCTTTATCATATTATGCTTCATTTTCATTAAAAGGACGATAATTGCTAAAAGAAGTAAATTAAGTTGGCTTGCCTAGCTCCAATTAGTAGGCGCCATCACGACTTCTGAGGGTGGGAAATCCGGGTCGTGACAAGTTGGTATCAAAGCACTAGGTTACATAGGTCTCACAACTCACGGACAAACTCGGTAGAGTCTGAGGGATCGGTACGGAGACGTCTGTATTTATCCCCCAGAGGCTACAGAGTTAGGAAAGTTTCACATTTGTTCTTTCTTGTCGTGCAGTTCTATTTCTCAAGTACCGATTGAATTTCTACTCTGTTCTTCCGCAGATGGCGAGAACACGCGCTTCTTCATCTACCGCTCAGCAGTCCGAGTCCCCAGCAGCAGCTCCGGTAGCGGAGCCTCAGGTTGATTTGGAGGAGGAGGTTCCCTCCCCAGCAGTCCCGGTGGGCCCAGCTCAGGTCCCAGAGGGGTTCATTGCCATCCCAGTTCTTCAGGACGCTCTAGTCCAATTGGAAGGCTTCGTGGAGAGCGTCATTCGAGCGGGTTTGCTTCCAGGAGTTCAGCCAGCGGTGGCAGGTCAGCCGGGCACAGTGGCTCAGGCCGGGAGTGAGATCACTTTTTCAGGAGGCGACCGAGGAGGGCCGTAGAGTTGAGAGGGTTTTGCCACAGGGAGGTGGTCATGGGTCGGATAAGAGGCCACGTCATGCAGGCAGATTCAGTGGTACCTCGTCTGGAGGTAGAGGTTCTTATGGTAGAGGCCATCCTCCTAGGCCATTTCAGTCAGCTCCCCAGGTCGCTCATAGTACTTCAGGTGGTCATTCAGGTCGACAGGGTCAGCCTCAGTTTCCTCAGCTGCAGCGTTCGTGTAGATGTTATGAGTGTGGTGAGTATGGTCACAACCGGAGGGTTTGCCCGAGGTTGAGGGGTGCTCAGCCGCAACAGACGAGGTCTTGCCATTCTTGTGGTGATCCGAGGCACATTGTCAGATTTTGCCCTCGAGCTTTGAGCAGCTCTCAGCATCAGAGTTCTCGTACTGGGATTCGGGCACTAGAGGTTCCTCAGCCTGCCCAGCCAGTTAGAGGCGGTGGCAGGGGTGTTAGAGGTGGAGGTAGAGGTCATAGAGGTAGAGTTCAGGTCGCCAGAGATAGAGGCCAGCCAGCAGCCAGGCCAGAGGCTGAGTCTTCAGATGCAGACATTACAGGTACCATTCTGATTCGTATTAGAGATGCTTCAGTGCTATTTGACCACGGGTCTACGTATTCGTATGTGTCGTCCTATTTTGTACCGTACTTGGTCATGCCTAGTGATGCTTTGAGTATTCCTATTCATGTATCTACACCGGTGGGTGATTCTATAGTGGTCGACCGAGTGCATCGTTCCTGTGTGGTAGTGTTTGAGGGTCTTGAGACCCGTGTCGATTTATTGCTCTTAGACATGGTGGATTTTGACGTTATATTAGGGATGGATTGGTTGTCCCCGTATCATGCTATCTTGGATTGTCACGCCAAGACCGTGACCTTGGCTTTGCCAGATTTGCCCCGTTTGGAGTGGAGAGGGACCCCAGGGCATACCACCCGCAGAGTTATTTCATATGTGAAGGCTCGACGCATGGTCGAGAAGGGGTGTTTAGCTTATCTGGCGTATGTTCGCGATTCCAGCGCAGAGGTCCCTTCTATTGATTCTGTTCCTATTGTTCGGGAGTTCCCCGAGGTTTTCCCTTCAGACCTGCCGGGTATGCCGCCCGACAGGGATATTGATTTTTGTATTGATCTGGCTCCGGGCACTCAGCCCATTTCCATCCCGCCGTATCGCATGGCCCCGCCAGAGTTGAAGGAGTTAAAGGATCAGTTGCAGGATTTGCTTGAGAAGGGTTTCATTAGACCCAGCGTTTCGCCTTGGGGTGCGCCAGTGTTATTTGTGAAGAAAAAGGATGGTTCGATGAGGATGTGCATTGATTACCGGCAGTTGAACAAGGTAACGATTAAGAACAAGTATCCACTGCCGAGGATTGACGATTTGTTCGACCAGCTTCAGGGTGCGAAGGTGTTTTCAAAGATAGACTTGAGATCTGGCTACCATCAGCTGAGGATTAGGGCGTCTGATGTCCCTAAGACAACATTCCGCACTCGGTATGGGCATTATGAGTTCCTGGTTATGTCGTTTGGGTTGACCAATTCCCCAGCAGCATTTATGGAGTTGATGAACCGAGTGTTCAGGCCTTATTTGGACTTGTTCGTGATAGTCTTTATTGATGATATCCTAGTGTACTCCCGCAGCCAGGGGGAGCACGAGCAGCACCTCAGGGTGGTTCTTCAGACTCTGAAGGATAGTCAGTTATATGCTAAGTTCTCGAAGTGCGAGTTCTGGTTGAGTTCGGTTGCATTTCTGGGTCACGTCGTATCAGCAGAAGGTATTCAGGTGGACCTGAAGAAGATTGAGGCAGTCAAGAACTGGCCTCGACCAGCATCAGCTACCGAGATTCGGAGTTTCTTGGGGTTAGCAGGATATTATCGTCGGTTCGTGGAGGGATTTTCATCTATTGCAGCCCCGATGACCAGATTGACCCAGAAGGGTGCCCAGTTCAGATGGTCAGATGAGTGTGAGGCGAGCTTTCAGAAGCTCAAGACAGCTCTGACTATAACACCGGTATTGGTTTTGCCTACAGGTTCAGGGCCTTATACGGTCTATTGTGATGCTTCCCGTATTGGACTTGGTGCAGTATTGATGCAGGATGGCAGAGTCATTGCCTATGCTTCGAGGCAGTTGAAGATCCACAAGAAGAATTATCCGGTTCATGATCTAGAGTTGGCAGCCATTGTTCATGCTTTGAAGATTTGGAGGCATTACCTGTATGGTGTGGCGTGTGAGGTGTACACTGATCACAAGAGTCTTCAATACTTGTTCAAGCAAAAGGAGTTGAATTTGAGGCAGAGGAGATGGTTAGAGTTATTAAAAGATTATGATGTTACTATTTTGTATCATCCGGGGAGAGCCAATGTAGTGGCCGATGCATTGAGTAGGAAGTCTGCCAGCATGAATAGTCTAGCTTTATTCCAGTCTGCTAGAGACCGCTTGCTTTGGATATTCAGGCCTTGTCCGATCGATTTGTGAGATTGGATATTTCTGAGCCTAGCAGAGTATTGGCTTGCACGGTCGCTCGTCCCTCATTATTGGAGCGTATCCGTGATCGGCAGTTTGATGATCCCCATTTGTGTGTCCTGAGAGACACGGTGCAGCGTGGAGGTGCCACGAAGGTGACCTTAGATAGCGATGGTATTTTGAGATTGCAGGGGCGAGTTTGTGTGCCCAATGTCGATGGGATTCGACAGTTGATCTTAGCGGAGGCCCATAGTTCTCGGTATTCTATTCACCCGGGCGCCGCGAAGATGTATCAGGACTTACGGCAGCATTATTGGTGGCGCAGGATGAAGAAAGATATTGTTGCATATGTGGCTCGATGTTTGAACTGTCAGCAGGTTAAGTATGAGCATCAGAGGCCTGGTGGTTTGTTTTAGAGGATTGAGCTTCCCGAGTGGAAGTGGGAGATGATTACCATGGATTTCGTTATCGGACTTCCGTTGACTCGGAAAAAGTTCGATGCGATATGGGTTATTATTGATAGGCTGACCAAGTCAGCACATTTCATTCCTGTGGCAGTCTCCTATTCATCCGAGAGGTTAGCTGAGATTTATATCCGGGAGATTGTTCGCCTTCATGGTGTGCTGTATCTATCATTTTGGACCAGGGTACGTAGTTTCCTCGCGTTTCTGGGGTGCAGTTCAGCGAGAGTTGGGCACAGGGGTTGAGTTGAGCACAACGTTCCATCCTCTGACGGACGGTCAGTCCGAGCGGACTATTCAGATTTTGGAGGATATGCTCCGGGCTTGTGTTATCGACTTTGGAGGTTCGTGGGACCAGTTCTTGCCTTTAAGAGAGTTTGCCTACAATAACAGCTACCAGCCCAGCATTCAGATGGCCCTATATGAGGCGTTGTATGGTAGGCGATGTCGGTCTCCGGTTGGATGGTTTGAGCCGGGAGAGGCTCAGTTATTGGGTACAGATTTAGTTCAGGAGGCCTTGGATAAGTTCAAGATCATTCAGGACAGGCTTCGCTCGGCTCAGTCGCGGCAAAAAAGTTATGTAGATCGTAAGGTCCGGGATGTAGCTTTCATGGTTGGTGAGCGGGTCTTGCTCCGAGTGTCGCCTATGAAGGGCGTGATGAGATTTGGGAACAAGGGCAAGCTTCGCCCTAGGTTCATTGGTCCCTTTGAGATCCTTGATCGAGTGGGAGAGGTGGCTTAAAGACTTGCCTTGCCGCCAAGTTTGTCAGCCGTGCATCCAGTGTTTCATTTGTCTTATGAGTAGGAGCCGGTAGCTATTCTAGACCGGCAGGTTCGACAGTTGAGGTCGAAGAGTTTTCCTTCAGTGCGTGTTCAGTGGAGAGGTCAGCCTCCTGAGGCATCGACCTGGGAGTTCGAGTCTGATATGCGGAGCCGTTATCCTCATCTATTTCCCGACTCAGGTACTTCTTTCTTTTGTCCGTTCGAGGACGAACGGTTGTTTTAGAGGTGGAGAATGTGACGACCCAAAGGGTCATCAACTGTTTTCTCTCCTTTCCGCGCTTTCGAGGCGTTGAAAACCTCACTTTTAGTTGCCTCGATTTGCGTGCGCAGTCCGGGCGCGTAGCCAAAAAACTTAAATATTAATTCTGTGTAAAAATTGATGAATTTTGATCTTAATATGATTAAAGTTGACTTTGGTCAACATTTTGGGTAAACGGACCCGGACCCGTGATTTGACGGTCCCGGAGAGTCCGTAGGAAAATATGGGACTTGGGCGTATGCCCGGAATCGAATTCCGAGGTCCCAAGCCCGAGAAATGAATTTTTGTGTGAAATTGTTTTCTGAAATTAATTAAGGAAAATGGAAAGGAAATTTGATCAGAAGACTATGGTATCGGGCTCGTATTTTGGTTCCGACGCCCGGTACAAGTCTTATATGTGACTTAAGCGCTTTCTGTAAAATTTAGTTGAAAACGGACGTCATTTGACGTGTTTCGGACTTAAAAATGGAAAATTTGTGTTTTATGAAAAGTTGGAAGAAATCATGTGATTTGAGGCTTGATTCTATGTATATGATGTTATTTTGGCGATTTGATCGCACGAGTAAGTCCGTAGGATGTTTTTGAGGTTGTATGCATATTTGGTTTGGAGCCGAGGGCTCGGGTGAGTTTTAGATAGGCCACAGGGTGAAATTTTGGACTTAAGGAATTGCAGGCCTGCAGGTTTCGCATTTCCCAAACATTTTTCGCAATTACCAGGATTGTTCGCATTTTCAAACTTTCTTTGCAATTCCCAGGTCCGCATTTCCCAAATATTTTTCGCAATTCCCAAGCCTGTTCGCATTTCCCAAACTTTTTTCGCAATTCCCAGGTTCACATTTCCCAAACATTTTTCGCAATTCCCAAGCCCGTTCGCATTTCCCAAAACTGAGGCCTGCAATTTTTCATACTTAGACGAATTTTAACCCTCTTTTCTTCATTCCTTCAGCTCAAACACTCCATAGGCGATTTTCCAAGAAAACTTTCTTCCCCAAATCATTTGTAAGTTAATTTTTACTTAATCCCTTCAATCATTTACATCAATTATCATGTTTTCATCTTAAAATAAAGGATTTTCATGGGTGAAAATGGGGATTTTGGGTAGAACCTAGGTTTTCTTCAAAATGGGGATTTTGGGTAGAACCTAGGTTTTCTTCGAATTGGGGAGTTGGACCTCAATTTGAGGTCCGATTTCAAAACAAATCATAGCTATGAACTCGTGGGGGAACGGGTAATCGGGTTTTGGTTCGAACCTCGGGTTTTGACCATATGGGCCCGGGGGCGTTTTGGGAATTTTGAGTAAAACTTTGGGAAATTCATTTTCATGCATCCAAATTGATTCAATTAGCATTTGTTGATACATTCAAGTAATTTGTGACTAGATTCGAGCGGTTTGGTGGTGAATTCGAGGGGTAAAGCTATACTAGAGGCTTGAGTTGAGTTTGGAGCATTCGAGGTAAGTGTTTGGTCTAACTTTGGCTTGAGGGAATAGGAGTAGAGTCTTAGTTGCTAATTGCTATTTGTCGAGTACGGTGTATAGGCGTGGTGACGAGTATCTATACACTGGTGTCGAGCATGACCGTGAGTCCTACATTGCTAAATTATCGAATTCTTAATTGTTGTCTATGAGGACTTGGTTGGAAATCTTTAAGACTGAGCCAGTAATTGTCGAGACTGAGTATTGATTTAATTGTTTTAAGTAGAAATTGAATAAGTTTGGTTATAGCTGGATCTCCCTTGCCGGGATAGTTTATTATATTATCTTGTTCCCTTGCCGGGATAGTTTATTATATTATCTTGTTCCCTTGCCGGGATTATTTTGTGTATTGTGTTGAAAGAAATGGGATCGTGTGGCACGCCGACCACGAGATATTATGAAATGGGAGCGAGTGGTACTCCTACCACGTGATGTTATGAAATGGGATCGAGTGGTACGCCTACCACGTGATGTTATGAAATGGGATCGAGTGGTACGCCTACCACGTGATGTTATGAAATGGGATCGAGTGGTACGCCTACCACGTGATGTTGTGAAATGGGATCGAGTGGTACGCCTACCACGTGATGTTATGAAATGGGATCGAGTGGTACGCCTACCACGTGATGTTATGAAATGGGAGCGAGTGGTACGCCTACCACGTGATATTATGAAATGGGATCGAGTGGTACGCCTACCACGTGACATGAGGAAATGGGATCGCGTTGCACGCCTGCAACGAGAGAATATTGAACAAGTGAAAGTGGTTTTTTTTCCCTTATTCTGTGTTAGAAGAAATCAGATGTAGTTTCTTCTATTATTCCTGATAATCTGTTTTATCTGCTACCCCATAAGCATGTTCCCCTCCCAGTTTTAATTGTTTACTTTCCGCTATTATGTTGTTGTACTTGTATATATATCTGCACAGGTTTATCTGGTAGTCTGGTCTAGCCTCGTCACTACTTCGCCGAGGTTAGGCTAGGCACTTACCAGCACATGTGGTCGGTTGTGCTGATGCTACACTCTGTGCATCTTTTTGCACAGATCACGGAGTCGGAGCACCTTTTGGATAGCAGTAGTTGATTGAGAGCTGAATTCAGTCCAGAGATTTTGAGGTAGCCTTGCTGACGTCCGCATGGCCCGGAGTCTCTTTATCTTTGTCATTCGTTTGTTATCCTTGTACCGGAACAAACAGTATTGTGTTTTATTCAGACCTTGTGTT
>NW_017684192.1:0-7778 GCF_001879085.1 Nicotiana attenuata
GGCAGAATGGTTGTTTAAAATCGGGGTTGAGTTCATTTTCTCTCATATTTTTCATGGCTTGGGGCGAATTTTGGAGGGCTCCAAGAAGGGAATTCGTCATCGATGTTAAGGTAAGTTACTCCTACTCATTTCCAAGTTAAATACGAGATTATATCATGGAATTAGACATGAAAATTGTGGGAAAATTGGGATTTTTGGAAGAAAACCTAGAAACTTGATAAATTGGATTTTACCACGAATTTGAGCATGGAATTAGGTGTAAATTGTATATTTGAGCTAGTGAAGCTATGGGTAGAGTATATCTTCGAGAAATTTCAGATTCCGGGCACGTGGGACCGAGGGCGTTTTGGTCAACTTTTCGATCGGAGTTAGGAATTGCTATAAATTAGATTGTGATGATTAATTGAGCATATATTAATGGATTTGCGTAACCGTTGGCTAGTTTTGGAGCGTGGTGCATCAATTTGAGTCTTCGGAAGGGCGTGGAATGCCGGTTTTGGATCTTCGGAGCGAGATGAGTCTCCTTTCTAACCTTGTAAAGGGGGAATTGTCCCCATAAGTGAAATAATTGATTATGTGCTCCTAATTGCGGGGGCTACGTACGCACGAGGTGACGAGAGTCCGTGCGTAGCTACTATTATGCTATTGCCTGGGTAGTCTAGGACCCAAAAGCATGCTATACTTGAATATTTGTACTCTTATGGATAGTTGAGTCGCTTAAACCACATCAAAATAGTAAATGAATTTCTAACAAGATCTAAACCTCATTTTCGTAAATTGTTGAAAGAGAAGTAGCTTTTCTTTGAATAATTGCCCCATGTTGGCTTCTTGGTTGAATGTCTCTACGTGTTTATTTTGAAACGGTCAGAACGCCTCGGTAGATTAAATAGATGCATCTATAGGCGCGCCGTCGACCCTCGGCAAGTGCACAGTTTAATTCTGTTGGATCGGGCCGTCGCCTCGGCATTATATGCACATGCTTGTGTTGCTGCCTTGAACTTGATTAAGTTATTATTGCTTCTTCATGGCTTGAAAACATTTGGATAATTACGAAAAAGGAATTTTGGAAATTACCTATAAAAGAATTAATTGTTTACTTGTTTCCTTCTATTGGCTTAAAAATCATGTTTATAGAAATCCGCGATTTAATGTTTTATTGATATCACATTATTGGACCCTTAGTATGTGTCGAAGTCGACAATCTCGTCTCTACTTCTTCGAGATTAGGCGGGATACTCAGTGAGTACACGTTGTTTACGTACTCATACTACACTTCTGTGCATTTTTGTTGCACAGGTATATTTATCTCTAGCAGCCCACTGGGCATAGCAGCACGGATGATTCGGGGACTAGGTGAGTTGCATATTTCGAGGCGGCCCGCAGCTAGTAAAGTCCCTTCCGGCAAATTGTATTTTCCTTCTGTCCACTGTATTCCGGACGGATGTTGTATTGTATTTTATTTCCTTATCGGTAAATGCTCATGCACTTGTGACACCGGGTTCTAGGATGATTTTTAAATATTTTGTATTGATTGCTAGTGTTTAATTGGAATTGAAACAGTTATCTTTTTACTTATGAAATTTAAAAGAAAATCTTGGTTTTCAAAATTGTTAAAATTGGAGTTTAATTAAATAATTGGTTGGCTTGCCTGACAGCGTGTCCGGCGCCATCACGACTCTTAGTGGATTTTGGGTCGTGACAACATGGTATCAGAGCACTAGGTTCTTAGGGTCTCACGAGTCATGAGCAATTCGAGTAGAGTCTCGCGGATCGGTATGGAGACGTCTGTACTTATCCTCGGGAGGCTACAGGAATGTTAGGAGTACTTCCCTTCTTGATTCCTTATCGTGCGATTTGATCCTTGGAGGCGTATGCCTATGATTCATTCCTACCCAATCTTACGCGATGCAAAGCGCTTGTTATAAATCGAGAATTGAAGAAGCATAATGGTACTGCGGATGTGATACGGGATGTTTCTCCGGTGTAGTTGATTTGATTATTATCGTCACCTTATGGAAGGATATTTTAATGTTTCAGCTCAGTAACGGTACTTCTGAGAGATTTGAGGCTAGGCACAAGTTGCCATGAAGCTTATGAATGCCTGCTCCGCAGTAGTGATATAATGGTATGATGTTGCCCATGTGTCGGGCGGTGAATGACTTGAAGGGAGGTTTACTCAGTGCATAACCAAGAGATTCGGTATTTTATTCCCAGCAGTGGGAAGACAATCGAACTAGGGATGGTCAGATGTGAGCTGGTGGAAGTAATGAGACTTGGCATTTGCAAGCGTAGTGGAGTTTTCTTCTATGTTGGGGTGTTGCTGTCCTAATTGCACGTATTAAGTGTGTCGGTGTTATAATCTTCTACAATTCGCCTTTGGGGCAAGAGATTGTGAAATAGTATCGGAGATGCAACTGTCAGATATTGCAGGGTGCGGTGGTTCAGGATTGGATCAGTAGTTCTAATGTTCGCGGTTCGAGAAGGATGGCCTTCGGAAAGGTTTAAAATTAGCAGCAATTGTGGGTTCAAGTGCCATGAAGATAGATTTTTATTTAAGACAGCCACTGAATATCAAAGGACGAGGAATGACACGTGGGAAGCGTCAGGCGGTGTTCAAAAATTCTAGAAAGGCCAGGTATATGAAGCGAAGGTCGAGTAGTCGATTAAGGGGATGAGTTCCGCCAAAGTGGGAGAGTGGCGGAGTTGCATATGGGCTTTGCAGTGGGATGACCACGTACCTTAAGGAGAGTTTGGGGCGATTTGAGAATATTAGTGCTTGGTTATTGGGGTCTACGGATCTAATTTGAAGTGGGGGTTCTTGTGCGATAGGAGATTTAATATGACGGAAAGGAGTCGCTTAAATGAAGAAGGATGCAGCATAACTTTGAATTGGAAGGATGTTGCCGCACATTTAAATGATGTCCACAAGGGGTAGATGGACCTGTGCAGCTGGAGAGTGAGCTCAGACTCGGGATGGGTTATTGATGTCGTAGTGATTGTACCCCGTGTAGCAGCGCTGGAAGATGTCGGGAGTGATTTCTATAGGTAATTCATCCCTATGAGCAGGTTAGCGATCGCGTGGTTGGCGAGCTTCTGCGAAGAATCCTATTGGTTATACAGCGAAGGGATCGGTCGTGCGAATGTTGTTGATGATTCTGAGTATAAAAAGGGGGTTCTATGGTGAGATATCGAGCATGTTGGCAGTTGATTACGCAATGTTATGTCGATAAGAGATTAAGAATCTTGGTAAGGTCCAGATTTGTGAAATAATGGCTTCAAGCTAAGTGGGAGAGTCCCACCGCTTATGATTGGGTTGCATAGTTAGCTACTTGCGAGGTTTCTGGTTATTAGCATATTGCTGAGCTGTTTCAGCTACGGGAAAGGAACATAAGTGGTAATTCGAGCTAATGAATTGTCGAAATGCATGCTATGGTTGGCCTTATTGACCCATGTTCAGACTTAGGGGAGGATTCAGGATTGCGCTTTGTAAAGGTGCGGGTTCCAAAGGAAGTAATTTCGTCGGGTGCCTCGTCGAGAGGGTATTCATGTGTTATAAGATTTATGGAGTTGATTGTATTCGGGACCAAGTCAAAGCGGGTGGCTCTTAGTAACGGTCCTAATGGATTCAAAAGAGGTAAAGTATAGTGCCTAATAATTTCGAGCCTATAAGTACAGTTATGAATCAAGCTTTACAGCAGATTATGAGTGGAGGCTCAGAATGTTCTATGATGTTTTGACTTGCAGTATAGCACTTGGGAGAAAGATGAGAAAGGACTTCGGATTCGTAGAAGGATTTGCAGAATGGGCCTATCAGTTGGGGGTGCGGATGTGCGCACAAGGAAGGTATCAAATGGTTCGGGGGATTTGTGACAGCTTAGTTTCGTGATGCAGGGTCACTCGAGATGAGTGCAGATGGAGTATGTTATGTGTGGACGGAGTTAGTATTATCTCTAAGGCAATCAAGGATAAATTGGAAGAAGGTAGATTGATTAGCCATAGTTGAATTTGGCCTATTGGTGTTAGTGATCAGTTCCCTCAGCGGGATCGAGTTATGCAAGTGATTTGTGATGGTGCCTATCAGGCTTGTCAGCCGCTGCAATTGATGTTATTCAGAAGCATTCTACTGTTATGGCTTGTTATGTAGAAGCAGAATTTCCGGAAGAGTTGTGGTGGCTGGACCACTACTTAGAGATTTGCATATTCTATGGTTATGAGAATTCGCCTGTGTGTTGCTATGTTCCTCCTGAAGTGAGTTCCGTGAAAAGCTTTTATGTGACGAAGTGTTAACCTATTAGTGGCTCTGACGCTATGATGAAAAATGAGTTCTATCGTATTCTGGCATGTTAAGTGCAGTGAGTAGTATGGCATTTGCAGTGGAGATGAAGGTAGCAGCTCGATGTGGACAAGGATGTCACGAGCTCAGATGGGCAGGAAAGGAGTTCCGATGTTTAAGGCAAGTTGGTATTGTCTTCAGCGTCACCTGAGATTAGTGTTTTGTAAAAAGGGCTTGTATCATGGTTGATGATTCTTGATCGCTTTTCAGCGATATTGCGGCCGGTGGGTTGGAGGTAAGACCCAGTTATTTGTTATGGTAAGTTGTGGGAGTGTGTCCCACAGGAAGATTGTATAAGCGTGGCAGGTAGCCACTTGATTGATTAAAGATTTAAACCAAGTATGAGGATTGTGGTAATATCATCAATTTGAGAATTTATGCCTAGAGGACACTCTGTTTATTGGGTTATGGACTGTGGAGGTTCGCTCCGATTATGAGGGTTGTTCTTATGTGTTATGAGAAAGGGGGTATTATGGACTTTTGAAAGGTTATTAGCCTAGTTGGTGCAATCAAAAATCGGCTTGAGGTCGGTGGATGAATTTAAATGTGAATATGGGATCTATGTCAGGCCAGTTGTGTTCATTTCAGTAATGTGCTCCTTGTGGAGGAGTAGTCAGGGTGTTATTTCGCAGTCAGATATTTCGTATGGTGATACGTTACGCCGTGTGAGTTGCGGGACGGCTTGAGAAATTGCTTACGTGTTGAGGATCCGAGTAGAAATGATGTTATATGAGCCAAAGGGCTCTTGGGATTCAGCTTATATATCGCACCTCAGTTGTGCTTGGGTTTCGTAGCTTATAGCGCTACATGTTTCCTCAGGAATGTTATTATGCACTTAGCGTGCTTGTGACCGAAATTCGATATTTTATTGTAATGAGCAAATTTAGCTCGATGTGCAATCTCCTTGTGTGAGATCTATGTTTGGATCGGGTTGCGCGCCGCAACAGTGTGATGTTGAGTATAGTTTTCTATATGCTATTTTCGTGCGTCTCGCTTCTTATTTTTTTTAGGAAGGTCTGTATTAGTGCGGGAGTTAGGTAATTCCTTCCAGAGTTCGTTTTCCTTTGGTATCGCGTTCGAATTGATGGCATATTGGCGCATTGTGGCATCATATGAGACTTTTGATTATGTCCGGGGTGGCTTATTGCCTGAGCGGTTCGTACCGGGTAAGATGGGATTATTGGGCTCAGGATCAGTGCCATCTGACTATATGGAATATATTAAGGAGCAAAGATCGCGATCTGGTTCAGAATGTGGTAATGTTTCTTGTCAGAAGTATAGACTCAATGATTGGCTGACTCGGCAGTTGATTATGAATATCTGCACATCTCTTCCGTGGTGGCGGTATTGTAAGAGTTAGAGTAGACTTGTGTGTGTTATGGGGTGCAATGGGAGCATCAGATTCGTGGAATTTCGACTAAGTTGATCAGAAAATGTTATTGTGGTCCGGTGAGTAAAATGATGCAGGGTATGAATTCAGAAAAGTTATGCAGTCATGTTTGGGTACAGTGTGTAGTGATTGATACGGTGTTCGTATGTTGGAAACAGGCCTGTCAGAGAATTTCAGATGTTGGAATTAGGCTCTAAGGCCTATCTGCTTGAATAAAAAGGGAATATCTTCAGAACCGATCGAGCTAATGTGCTCAACTGAGTGGTGGTAGCACGGGAAGGTGCATGAGAAGGTAATCGGTGATTTTAGACTACTTCAGTGTAGTTCTCAGCACGTTCGAGGACGAACATATGTTTAAGTGGGAGAGAATGTAACGACCCGACCGGTCATTTTGAGTCCTAGCGCTCCGTTCAGCAGTCAGAGGCCATGAACAGCTTCATTTCAGGCATTATGACTTGTGCGCGTGGTCGGAATTGAATTTCGGGAAGTCCAGAGTTGATTTGGAAAGAGAATTCTCATTTCGGAAGCTTAAAGTTGAAAGAATGAACTAGGATTGAAATTTTGAGTAAACGACCTCGGAATCAGGATCTGAAGGTTCCAGTGGGTTCGTATGATGATTTCGAACTTGGGCGTATGCCCGGATCGGGTTTTGGATAACCCGGGAGCGTTTGGCGCCTATTGTGGAAGTTAGCATTTTAGAAGAAATTTCATAAGTTTGGCTTGAAGTGCATTTGAGTGTTATCGATGTCCGTTTGGGATTTCGAGTCTGTGAATAGCTCCGTATGGTGATTCTGGAGTTAGGAGCGGGATCGGAAGTGAATTCGGAGGTCCGTAGGTCATTTTGGAGTCATTTGGCTAAAGATAGAAATTTGAGGGTTTTGAGAAGTTTGATCGGAGGTTGACTTTTTTATATCGGGGTCAGAATCCGATTCCGGAAGTTGCAGTAGGTCCGTAATGTCTAATATGACTTGTGTGCAAAATTTGAGGTCAATCGGACTTGATTTAATAGGTCTAAGCATCGAAAGTTGAAGTTGGAAGTTCTAAAATTCATAAAGCTTGGATTGGGGGTTGATTCATGATTTTGGCGTTGTTTGATGTGATTTGAGGCCTCGAGCGAGTCCGTAATGTATTTTGGGACTGGTTGGTAGGATTAATTGGGGTCCCGGGGACCTCGGGTGGATTCCGGATGGTTAACGGAACGAATTTGGAGTTTGAAAGAGGGCTGAACTGCTAGTTGCTCTCATAACCGCACCTGCGAAAAAAGGGCCACAGGTGCGGAGCCGCAGGGGCGGCTAGGAAAGCGCAGATGCGATTTTTGGTCAAGGGTTCGAGGACCGCATCTGCGGAAAAGAGGTCGCAGAAGCGGATCAGAGTGGATCGCAGATGCGGTAAGGTTTTCGCAAAAGCGGGACCGCATCTGCGGAGGGGGCATCGCAGAAGCGAAGAAGGGCAGCATAGGGCGGACCGCAGAAGCGGCCCTAGATCCGCAAAAACGGAACCGCAGAAGCGGTGGGCCGTCCGCAGAAGCAAAAATTGGGCTGGAGCCCAGTGTCCGCAGAAGCGGCGTTTTGTCCGCAATAGCGGGACCGCGGAAGCGGAAATATTTCCGCAGAAGCGAAATTAGCTGGGGCAGAATGGTTGTTTAAAATCGGGGTTGAGTTCATTTCTCTCATATTTTTCATGGCTTGGGGCGATTTTTGGAGGGCTCCAAGAAGGGAATTCGTCATCGATGTTAAGGTAAGTTACTCCTACTCATTTCCAAGTTAAATACGAGATTATATCATGGAATTAGACATGAAAATTGTGGGAAAATTGGGATTTTTGGAAGAAAACCTAGAAACTTGATAAATTGGATTTTACCACGAATTTGAGCATGGAATTAGGTGTAAATTGTATATTTGAGCTAGTGAAGCTATGGGTAGAGTATATCTTCGAGAAATTTCAGATTCCGGGCACGTGGGACCGAGGGCGTTTTGGTCAACTTTTCGATCGGAGTTAGGAATTGCTATAAATTAGATTGTGATGATTAATTGAGCATATATTAATGGATTTGCG
>NW_017684193.1:0-7778 GCF_001879085.1 Nicotiana attenuata
ACAGTGTTTAGTCTCGGAAGGCAGAATGGTAGCCTTATGCAATGCAGAACATGCAGATGGAGACAGTGTTTAGTCTCGGAAGGCAGAATGGCAGCCTTATGCAATGCAGAAAATGCAGATGGAGACAGTGTTTTAGTTTCGGAAGGCAGAATGGTAGCCTTATGCAATGCAAAAATAAAAATGAAGTGGTAAATGGCAACATAGTTTCTTAGCTGATAGTAAGTTACGATGTCGGGACCGCTGGAGATATTGTGATATAGGGGATATCACTAGCGTGCTTGGATGACAAATACCGTTAAGTGCAACAATCCTGAGAGTTGTATTCATGCCCAATGTTCATCTTGTGGGTGTGTAGTATGCCAGATGCTTTCACAACCTAAATGCCTGCATCCAAAGATAAATCGTGAGCTTTGTAGAGGGGAGGTTAGTTCATATCCCTGCTGGCCTTGCCTGACCTGTTCGACTTTGATCTGGTGATACGGTATGTATAATTGGGGTAGCGTTGCTGAACAAAGCGATTTTGATAATAAACATGCATGAGTTTGTAAAAAAAATATGACATAAGTATATATTTAAGAAATAGCTTTTAGATGAACCGACGACTGTGACGTGGTTCAGGACATTGCAACCTCTCCTGGTTCGGAATTTTGAGGGTCCTCCTCAAAGTTCTGCCCCAGTTTAATGGGTTGATGCTTCTGATGGCTGCTTGTGATGACTAGATGAAGCTACTTCGGAATTTTGAGGGTCCTCCTTAGAATTCTGCCCCGGTTTCCAACTGCGGGGGGAAATGGAAATTTTATTGATTTGTTACCGAACCCATATGGCTGCCAACGTATCCCCTCTTAAACGGGAATCAAGTCAGACGTAGTTCAAATTTACATCATATAGGAAAGTATAAAGGTTACACATAATAGCGCTTGACTGCATCTAATTTGATTGGTTTTGGCCAAACTTCTTCCTCCATTTCTGCAAGTATAAGGGCTCCTCCCGTCAGAACCCGGTGAACCATGTATGGACCTTGCTAGTTGGGAGAGAATTTGCCTTTGGCTTCATCCTGATGCGGGAAAATTTTCTTTAACACCAGCTGCCGCGGTGTGAACTGTCTTGGCTTGAATCTTTTGTTGAAGGCTCTGGACATTCTGTTCTGATAAAGTTGACTGTGGCAAACTGCATTCATTCTTTTTCCATCTATAAGAGCTAGCTGCTCATAATGACTCTTCACTCATTCTGCGTCGTCGAGCTCAGCTTCTTGTATGATCCTCAAGGAAGGGATTTCTACTTCGGCGGGAATGACGGCTTCTGTACCGTAAACCAGCATATAGGGGGTCGCCCCGGTTGATGTGCGGAGAGTGGTGCGATACCCCAACAGAGCAAATGATAGCTTTTCGTGCCACTGCTTATGATTCTCTATCATTTTTCTCAATATCTTCTTGATGTTTTTGTTGGCGACTTCTACGGCTCCATTCATTTGAGGCCTGTAGGCTGTAGAATTCTTGTGTTTGATCCTGAAGGTTTCACACATAGCTTTCATCAAGTCACTGTTGAGGTTGGAGCCATTATCAGTGATGATTGATTCTGGAATCCCGAATATGACTTTCTTAGTTACTGCTCTGTAAGATGCTGCTTCGACCCATTTGGTGAAATAGTCGATTGCTACTAGGTTGAATATGTGCCCATTGGAAGCGGCCGGCTCGATTGGTCCAATGACATCCATTTCCCAAGCGGCAAAAGGCCATGGTGAGCTTGTTGTATTAAGCTCGTTTGGAGGTACCTTTATCATGTCTGCATGTATTTGGCAGTGGTGGCATTTTCGGATATACTGGATGCAGTCCGTTTCCATAGTCATCCAAAAGTAACCAGCCCGAAGTATCTTCTTGGCTAAGAAAAATCCATCCATATATGGACCACAGGTCCCGGCATGGAGTTCTTCTAGCAGCTTGGATGCTTCCTTTGCATCAACACACCTTAATAATCCCAAATCCGGAGTCCTCCTATATAGGATTCCTCCGTTGTGAAAGAAATTGCTAGACAACCTTCGAAGTGTGCTCTTCTGAGTAGTATTTGCAAGTTCTGGGTATTCTCCTTTTGTCAAATACTCCCCGATATCATGAAACCAAGGCTTTCCATCTACTTCTTCTTCAACATGGGCACAATAAGCTGGCTGATCATGGATCTTTACTGGAATGGGATCAATGAAGTTTTTGTCTAGATGTTGTATCATGGACAACATGGTAGCCAACGCATCGGTGAATTCATTCTGGATTCTGGGGACATGTCGGAATTTTGTCTTTGTGAACCTCTTTCTCAGCTCCTGCACGTGATGCAGATACGGGAGTATCTTAGAGTTCTTGGTTGCCCATTCTTCTCGAACCTGATGTATGAGTAGGTCTGAATCTCCGATCACTAGCAATTCTTAAATGTTCATGTCAATAGCCATCTTCAGCCCTAAGATGCAGGCTTCGTACTCGGCCATATTGTTGGTGCACGGGAACCTAAGCTTAGCGACGCCGGATAATGCTGACCAGTTTCTAATACTAGGACTGCTCCTATGCCAACTCCTTTGAAATTTGCTGCTCAATAGAAAAACATTCTCCACTTATCATAGGATTCTGCAATGTCTTCTCCTATGAATGATACCTCTTCATCAGGAAAATACGTCTTCAGGGGTTTGTATTCTCCACCCACGGGCTTTTCTGCAAGGTGATCTGCTAGTGCCTGTCCCTTGATTGCCTTCTGAGTTACGTAGACAATGTCAAATTCACTCAATAGGATTTGCCACTTGGTGAGCTTGCCAGTGGGCATGGGCTTCTGAAAGATGTATTTTAGCGGATCCATCCTTGATATGAGATATGTAGTATAGGCACAGAAGTAGTGCCTCAGCTTCTAGGCCACCCAAGTCTGAGCATAACAGGTACGCTCCAACAGAGAATATCGGGCCTCGTACGGAGTGAACTTCTTGCTGAGATAGTAAATGGCCTGTTCCTTTCTCCCTGTTTCGTCATGTTGCCCCAGGACGCAACCGAAGGCACCAGCTAATACTGCAATGTAGAGTAGCAAAGGTCTACCAAGCTCGGGCGGGGCTAAGACTGGTGGCATTGACATGTATTCTTTGATTCTGTCGAAAGCTTTTTGACATTCATCAGTCCACTTGGTGGTGGCATCCTTTTTCAACATCTTGAAGATCGGCTCACAGATGACCGTGGACTGTGCTATGAACCGGCTGATATAGTTAAGCCTTCCCAAGAAACTCATCACGTCCTTCTTGTTTTTTGGTGGTGGGAGTTCCTGAATAGCTTTGACCTTTGATGGATCCAGTTATATTCCCGGCAACTCACAATAAACCCGAGCAATTTTCTGGCAGGAACCCCCAATGCACATTTTGCGGGATTCAGCTTTAAGTTGTATCTTCGCAATCTGTTGAAGAACTTCCTCAAATCTTCCATGTGATCAGTGCCCTTCTTGGACTTGATGATAACGTCATCTACATATACCTCAATCTCCTTGTGTATCATATCATGAAAAATGGTGGTCATAGCCCTCATGTAGGTGGCCCCTGCATTCTTTAACCCAAACGGCATCATCTTGTAACAGTACATTCCCCACGGCATAATGAAAGCCGTTTTCTCAGCATCTTCTTCATCCATCCATATCTGATGATAACCAGGGAAACAATCAACAAATGATTGCAATTCATGCTTGGCGCAATTGTCGATCAGGATGTGTATGTTCGACAAAGGAAATTCGTCTTTTGGACAGTCCGATTGAGATCCCGGTAGTCGACACGGACCCTAACCTTCCCATATTTCTTCGGCACTGACACAATGTTGGCTAACCATGTTGGGTATTCCACTACCCTGAGAACTTTGGCTTTGACCTGCTTGGTGACTTCTTCCTTGATTTTCAAACTCATATCAGGTTTGAATTTTCTGAGCTTCTGCTTTACCGGCGGACAAGTTGGATCATTTGGCAGTTTGTGTGCCACGATAGACGTACTCAGACCAGTCATGTCATCATACGACCCGGCAAATATGTCATCATATTCTTTTAGAAATTTTGTGTACTCTTCCTCTTCTGACGGTGATAAGTGGACGCTGATTCGTGTTTCTTTGACATTTTTTGCATCTCCCAGGTTAACAATCTCAGTCTCATCCAGGTTGGACTTCGGTCTGTTTTTAAAACTCTCAACTTCCTTGATAATCTCTTCCGGTATGTCATCTTCCTCTGAGTCCATGTCTGTTTGTTGCGTTGTCTCATTGCATGTCACAGTCATTGGTTCATCAAGATAAGTAATAGTAATGTTGTATTAGTAAAGTAATGAGAGAAAATAATAAGAGTGTTGATTTATAAGGAAAATTGAATTGCTTTGATAAATTCCATAATTGTTTTGAAAATTGAAGATCTTATTGCGAAAATAAAAATGCGAAAGGAAAGTCAACTAGTAAAAAAAATAAAGATAGTGCATGATGTTTGTTCAGCCTTGCTACCCTAAGGCTCGCCGGACTCTGGTGGTTCTGATGGTCCAGTTATTGAGGCATGCTCCTCTGCTTACAGCCTGTATGGAAGGGCCTTCCTCCCCCTCCTCCTTGAAAATGACACAACAATCCATATCATCGTCTTCTTGGAACAAATTCCTCACTACTACCAGTGTTTCCTCTTCTTCTGACCCATAGATAACTTCGGCCGGTTGGAAAGTCTGTTCCAAGCGTGGTATTAGCTGCTCCAGCGGATAGTATGGACCGCGCCATGGTGGCGACCAGTCGTTGAATTCTTTCCAGGTATACTCGTATCCCAGACCGAAGGTGGTGCCACATTTCTTTAGTTTTATAGGCTTAGCGATTCCTTGGAGGTTCTTGCCAAGCCCCTTGCCAGGTTCATATCCGCTCCAGTTCAATATGCATTCAACTTTGTTGTCCCACTATTTGTCCTTGTCAACGCCGTTGACTCGCTCGATGTGGTGATAAGTCTCCCCGCCTATCTTTTTCCAGCCTCCGATTGCTGGGATGGTCTGGCGACTGTATATGGGATTGCTACCGTCGTCGTGAATGATCACCTCTTGGTGATTCCACTCAAACTTCACTGCCTGATGTAGTGTTGACGCTACGGCCCCAACGGCGTGAATCCATGGTCGACCCAACAACAGATTGTAAGATGCCGGTACGTCTATCACTTGAAAATCAACATCAAACCAAGTAGGTCCCATTTTTAAACACAAGCTAATTTCCCCAATGGTGGAGCTTTGGGAACCGTCGAAAGCTTTTACGTTGATGGCCCCGTCCTTGATCTCATGCAGTCCCTTTCCCAATGTTCTGAGTGTTACCAGCGGACAGATGTTGACGCTGGACCCTCTATCAATCAGGATTCTGGTGATAAAATAATCTTCGCATTGCACGGTGATGTGCAACGTCGTGTTGTGACTCAAATCCTCTGGTGGCAGCTCATCTTCATGAAAAGTTATTTTGTGACTTTCCAATACCTGCCCTACCATGTTTGCCATCTCTCCTTCGGTGATGTTGCTTGGTACATATACCTCACTCAGCACCCTTAACAGGGCATTCTTGTGTGCATTGAAATTCGGTAGGAAATCCAGGATAGAAATTTGCACCTGTGTTTTGTTCAACTGATCAATGAATGAGTTGTCCTTGGCTTGTATCTTTCCCCAGAGATCATCGGGCCCGGTTTCGGTGATGGTTTCCCGGCTAGAGGCCTGCTTGTTTTACTCAACCAAATGTTCCGGGGTATAAACCCTACCGGTTCTCGTCATACCCTGTGACGTAACAGCTTCCCCGAACTTGACCTTCCCTTTTCTTCTTGCCTCGGCTGTGTAGTCCCAAGGTATGGCATTTGTAAGGAATGGTGTTACGGCCGACATTGCCACTGGAATTGGAGTGGCTATCTTTACTCCGAACGGAGCATGCACCTTAGGCGGTAAAACTGCAACTTTGAAGGGTGTTGGTGCGTTTGCCGGACACAAGAATTCGATCTCAATCGGTGTTGGCGTCTTTGTAGAGGACAGTGCGTCAAACTCAAGTTGCATGGACATATTTACCTCGGCGTCCCGAGAGGGTTGAATCTGGACTACGATCGGATTAAGGGTGACTATTTGCTTCTTTGGATCGTTACCATCTGTGATCAAACCGATCGATCCCTTGGGATCCCAATCATCCTCTATTTCAATCGTGTGAACGCCTCCACCCTTGTGATCTGGAAGAGGGTTATTGCGGACATTCGGAGGAGGCTCCTTTGCCACAATAGTCTTGTTATCAATTAAAGTCTGGATCTTATCTTTCAGACCGCGGCATTCGTCAATAGTGTGTCCTTTCATGCCGGAATGGTATGCACATGACTTATTTGGATTAACCCACTGAGAAGGGTTCTCAGGAGTAGCAGGATAGGGGTAACGTAACCAACAGTTTTGAGTCATTCACACAACTGGTCGATAGGTTCAGCGATAGCCGAATACTGTTTTGGGGTCTTTGGTCAAAGTTTGGTCGGGGTCTAGGGAAGTTTTGGCGTGGAGGAGGGGATTGGTAGTGGGTTGGTTGAGTGTTGGAGGCTTGGTAAACATGTGCTGGTTGGGAATATTTGGGTGAAGTAGGCTGATATGTGGGAGGTGATTGATAGGTGAGTGGTGGAGTTTGGAAGAGGGTGAGGGTGCTTGGTAGTTTGGGGTAGGCTGATATGTGAGTGGAGGCATTAGGTATGTTTTGTATTTCACGGGAGAGTTGGTTCTCTGTCCCACCATTACGGCTCCTATGTCCCTTTTCTTGGACACACCGTCTGACTGTAAGGCCTTGTTTGTAGCTTGCAAAGCTTCGAAATTCGTAACCATACCGCTTTTGATGCCCTCTTTGATTCTTTCTCCTAGCTTTATAATGTCAGAAAATTTATGGCCCTCGATCATCATCCACCTCTCAAATATTGTGGGTCTTGGGCCCGGACGAAGAATTTGTTCATTTGTTCTTCTTCTATGGCGGGCCTGAGCTTGGCAGCTTCGGACCTCCAACGAGTAGCATACTCGCGGAAAGTTTCTGTCCACTTCTTCTTCAGATTTTGAATGTAGAACACATCTGGTGCATTTTCCGTGTTGTACCTGAATCTGTCCATAAAATCAGATGCCCTGCTTACCTAGTTCGACCACTTCTTTGGATCTTGGCTAATGTACAAAGATAAAACATCTCCCTTCAAGCTCCTCATAAAAAGCATCATGCGGATTTTCTCGTCTTTTCCTACTCCAACCAATTTGTCACAGTACGTTCTCAAATTGACCCTTGGATCTCCGGTACCATCAAACAATTCGAACTTAGGAGGTTTATACCCCTCGGGCTGTTCGATATCAGGTTGTATGCAAAGATCTTCGTAGTTTAGCCCTTCAATTTCCTTACTACCTTCAACGCCTTGAATCCTGCTAGTCAACTTTTAAAGTTCTTCGGCCAGGTTTCTGAGGAGCAAGTCTTTATCATCGGACTCGGGTGCGCTTGAGATGGGCTGGGTGGAGTGCGGTGCAGTCTCCACATAGATGGAGGTATTATGCTGGGTGTGGCAGTGGTCATTTGTGGAGTTCTAGAGTTCCGGGATGAGCAGTGGGGTGTTATTTGAGGTATGGCAGGTGTTGCGGTGATGATGAGGAGTGGGATGGTTGAGTTGCTTTGGGATATTTTGTGGAGGTACGCGATTCTGAGCATTTGGGAAACTAACCTCTGGAGTGGTGAGGGAAAATGATAGATTTGCCAGATTCTGAACTTGGTCAAGTTCTTCTTGAAATTTCAGCAGCTTTTGTC
>NW_017684194.1:0-7778 GCF_001879085.1 Nicotiana attenuata
AAGGCCTGAAAGCCTGAACAGTATCAATACGAGGCCTGAAAGCCTCCTCACCTCACTCATCATGCCCTCACATAAGGCCCTCGGCCTCAATCAGTCCAGAAATAGTCAACAGCCCCTCGGGCAACAGTAAAGCAATGATACTCAGCTCAACAATAGTTCAAATATCAGTTTAAAACTCCAAGTTTGAGTAAATATGGCTGAGTTCAAGAAAACAGTGTAAATTACATGGACTGAGTTCAAATAATATTTCAAACAGTGATGATAGTTCATAAAGAGTTCAAACAGTCGGCGATAAGCCCCAAATATGGCAATAAGCCCAAATCAGAGTGAAAACAACAAGTCATAGCTAATACGCGGTAAAATATCATCCGGACTGGACCAAGTCACAGTCCCCAGTAGTAAATGACTCCGCGCTCGTCATGGAACGCGTGTCTCATCTCAACATAGCACCAAGTTGTGCAATCCGGGGTTTCAAACCCTCAGAACATCATTTAAAATTATTACTCACCTCTAGCCGGTCAAAGTCTAGCTCGCTATGCCTTTTCCCCTCGAATCGCCCTCCTCGCGCGTCGAATCTGATCAAGACCACAAGAAATACATCACAAGGATAATCACATAGGCTAATGGGTCATAACCCAATCGAAAAGACTCAAAAAATATCAAAAATCACGAAGTTGGCAAAACCCGAGCCCCGGGCCCACTTCTCGAAAAATTACGAAATTCACATCACCGGATTCCACGTCTCGCCACGAGTCTATACATATCAAAATCATCAAAATCGGGGTCCATTTGACCCCTCAAATCCCTATTTTAAACTCTCTTAAATTCACGCCCTAAACCACCATTTTTGACCTTCGATTCCTTGATTATTCAGTACAAATTTATGTTTATACACCATAAAATCAAGCTCTAAGTCCAAGAGTTCATACCTGATAATAGCCCTCGAATCCCTCTTCAAAATCGCCTCAAAGCTCTCAAGGTTCGGAGTCCAAAATGTCACTCTTTCAAAATTTCGCGAAGAAGATGTTTTCACTTAAGCTGCCAGTTATTTCCGCTTCTGCGGATAAATTCACGCTTTTGCGCCTTCCGCTTATGCGGTCAACGTCCGCTCCTGCGGACCTTTCACTTAAGGCGACTTTCCGCTTCTGCGGTCCAACTTCACATCTGCGGGACCGCTTAAGCGACCCAATGTCCCGCTTCCGCGGAACCTGACTTGGGCTCCTATTTACGCTCCTGCGAGGCCTAGCTCGCTTCTGCGAGACCGCATCTGCGATCTCTTTTCCGCAGATGCGGAAACACCTGCTGCAACCAAAAATGTGCAATTTTCCAACTTCAAATTTCTTCCGTTAGCCACCCTAAATCACCCCCGAGGCCCCCGGGACCTCAACCAAAGTTACCAACACATCTTAAAACATTATTCAAACTTGTTCCAATCCTCAAAACACGTCTAACAACGCTAAAACCATTAAATCACATCGAATTCAAGCCTAAGTTTCTTCAAAACTTCTGCAATACGCATTCGATCAAAACTCGACCCAAAACATCTCCGAATGACCCGAAATTTTGCACACACATCCAAAATCACCTAACGGAGCTACTGAAACTCTCGGAATTCCATTCCGACCCTCGGATCAAAATCTCACCTACCAATCGGAATTTGCCAAAATACTAACTTCGCCAATTCAAGCCTAATTCTACACCGGACCTCCAAAACCAATTCTGATCACGCTCCTAAGTCACAAATCATCCCCCGAAGCTCACCGAAACTTCGGAAATCATATCCGAGCCCTCTAACTAATCAGTCAACTTCCGGTTGACTTTTCCAAAACAAGCTATCCTTAAAGAGACTAAATGTCTCATTCCCTACCAAGACCGAACCAATCCAACTCGATTACCTCAAATACCAATAATGAAGCATAGAGAAACATAATATGGGGAAAACAGGGCGGTAACTCACGTGACGACGGGCCGGGTCGTTACATCCTCCCCAACTAAAACAAACGCTCGTCCTCGAGCGGGTCAAGGAACATACCTGGAGTCTCAAACAAGTGAGGATATCTGCTCCGCATCTCGCGCTCGGTCTCCCAAGTAGCCTCCTCCACGGGCCGACCTCTCCACTGCACCTTCACCGAGGCTATATCCTTTGATCTCAACTTTCGAACCTGATGACCCAAAATAGCCACTGGCTCCACATCATAAGTCAAGTCACCATCCAACTGAACCGTGCTGAAGTCTAACACATGGGCCGGGTCTCCAACATACTTCCGGAGCATAGAAACATGAAATACCGGGTGAACTCCCGACAAGCTGGGTGGCAAAGCAAGCATGTAGGCCACCTCCCCAACTCTCCTAAGTATCTCAAAAGGACCAATGAACTGTGGACTCAACTTTCCTTTCTTTCCAAATCTCATAACGCCCTTCATAGGCGAGACCTTCAACAAGACCTTCTCGCCCACCATGTAAGATACATCTCGAACCTTCCGGTCCGCATAACTCTTCTGACGCGACTGAGCTGTACGAAGTCTCTCCTGGATCACCTTCACCTTCTCTAAGGCATCCTGCACCAACTCTGTCCCCAATGGCCTAGCCTCGCCGGGCTCAAACCAACCAACCAGAGATCTGCACCGTCTCCCATATAAGGCCTCATACGGTGCCATCTGAATACTGGACTGATAGCTGTTGTTGTAAGCAAACTCTGCAAGTGGCAAGAACTCAGCCCAAGAACCTCCAAAATCAATAACACAGCCACGCAACATGTCCTCCAATATCTGAATGGGACGCTCGAACTGCCCGTCCGTCTGAGGATGAAATGCGGTGCTCAACTCTACCTGTGTACCCAACTCTCGCTGAAAAGTCCTCCAAAACTGAGAAGTAAACTGAGTACCTCTATCTGAGATGATAGAAACTGGGACCCCATGCAACCGAACAATCTCCCGGATGAAAATCTCTGCTAACTGCTCCGAAGAATAGGTAGTACACACCGGAATGAAGTGCGCAGACTTGGTCAGCCGATCCACAATCACCCAAATCGAATCAAACTTCCTCGAGGTACGATGGAGACCACTCACAAAATCCATAGTAATCCTCTCCCATTTCCACTCCGGAATATCCATCCGCTGAAGTACACCACCAGGCCTCTGATGCTCATATTTGACCTGCTGACAGTTGAGACACCGAGCTACATAACTCACAATATCTTTCTTCATTCTCCTCCACCAGTAGTGCTGCCTCAAATCCTGATACATCTTCGCGGCACCCGGATGAATGGAATACCGCGAGCTGTGGGCCTCCTCTAATATCAACTCCCGCATCCCATCAACATTGGGCACACAAATCCGGCCCTGCATCCTCAACACACCAGCATCATCAATAGTCACATACCTGGCATCATCGTGCTGAACCCTGTCCTTAAGGACAAGCAAATGCGGGTCATCATACTGGCGTTCTCTAATACGGTCATACAAGGAGGACCGAGAAACCATACAAGCCAACACCCGACTAGGCTCCGAAATATCTAACCTCACCATCTGATTGGCCAAAGCCTGGACATCAGCTGCAAAGGGCCTCTCTCCCCAACTGGAATGTATGCCAAACTACCCATGCTGACCGCCTTCCGGCTCAAAGCATCGGCCACTACATTGGCTTTCCTCGGGTGGTACAAAATGGTAATATCATAATCCTTGAGTAACTCAAACCACCTCCGCTGCCTCAAATTAAGATACTTCTGTTTGAACAAATGCTGAAGGCTGCGATGATCCGTATACACCTCACAAGATACGCCATATAAGTAGTGCCTCCAAATCTTCAAAGCATGAACTATAGCAGCTAACTCCAAATCATGTACAGGGTAGTTCTTCTCATGGGGCTTCAACTGACGAGAAGCATATGCAATAACTCTACCCTCCTGCATCAACACACATCCGATCCCAACTCTCGAAGCATCACAATACACAGTGTAAGAACCTGAGGCGGATGGCAAAACTAACACTGGAGCTGTGGTCAAAGCTGTCTTGAGCTTCTGAAAGCTCTCCTCACACTCATCAGACCACACAAATGGTACACCCTTCTGAGTCAACTTGGTCAAGGGTGAAGCAATAGATGAAAAGCCTGGACGAACCGACGATAATAACCCGCCAAACCGAGGAAACTCCGAATCTCCGTGGCTGAGGACGGTCTAGGCCAACTCTGAACCGCCTCTATCTTCTTAGGATCAACCTGAATACCATCACTAGACACCACGTGTCCCAGAAAAGCCACAGAACTAAGCTAGAACTCACACTTGGAGAACATTGCATAGAGCTTCTCCTCTCTCTGCCTCTGTAACACCACCCTCAAATGCTGCGCGTGCTCCTCCTGACTACGCGAGTACACCAGGATATCATCAATAAATACAATCACAAATGAATCCAGATACGACCAAAATACACTGTTCATCAAGTGCATGAACGCTGCTGGGGCGTTAGTCAACCCAAAGGACATAACTAGAAACTCATAGTGCCCATATCTCGTCCGGAAAGCAGTCTTCATAATATCTGAGTCCCTAATCTTCAGCTGGTGATAGCCTGAACGGAGGTCAATCTTGGAGAATACCCTCGCCCCCTGGAGCTGGTCAAACAAATCATCAATACGGGGCAGGGGATACTTGTTCTTCACTGTCACCTTGTTCAATTGCCTGTAGTCAATGCACATTCTCATTGTGCCATCCTTTTTCTTTACAAACAAGACCGGTGCACCCCACGGTGACACACTCGGACGAATGAACCCCTTATCCAGGAGCTCCTGAAGCTGATCCTTTAGTTCTTTCAACTCTGCTGGTGCCATGCGATATGGAGGAATAGAAATGGGCTGAGTGCCCGGCACCAGATCAATACCAAAATCAATGTCCCTGTCCGGCGGCATGCCCGGCAGGTCCGCTGGAAACACATCAGGGAAGTACCTCACAACGGGAACAGAATCGAGGCTAAGAGTCTCAGCTCCAACATCTCTCACAAAAGCCAAATACGATAGACAACCTTTCCCAACCATCCGCTGTGCCTTTAGGAAGGAAATCACCCTGCTGGGAACATAGTCAGTCATACCACGCCACTCAATCCTCGGAACACCCGGAATAACCAACGTAACAGTCTTGGCATGACAGTCCAGAATAGCATGGTACGGGGATAGCCAGTCCATACCCAGAATAACATCAAAATCTACCATGCCTAACAACAACAAGTCGACTCGGGTCTCCAGACCCCCAATAGTCACCAGACAAGATCGATATACATGATCCACAATAATAGTATCACCCACCGGGGTAGATACATGCACAGGTAAAGCAAGACACTCACGGGTCGTACCTAGGTGATGAGCAAAATATGAAGACACATAGGAATAGGTAGAACCAGGATCAACTAAGACAGAGGCATCCCTGTGGCAGACTGAGATAGTACCTGTTATAACAGCATCTGATCCAATAGTGTCTCTCCTGTCTGGGAGAGCATAGAATCGTGCCTGGCCACCGCCCGATCGGCCTCCCCTCGGGGGCGACCCCTAGCTGCCTGACTCTTACCCCTAGCTGGCGGGGAGGGTGCTGAAGAGGATGGGCCAGAAGACGAGGGCTGACCCCTCTGCTGAGACTGACTACCACGGCGCCGAGGATAATGCCTCCACATGTGCCCAACCTCCCCGCACTCATAACAGCTCCCGGGTGCTGGAGAATGGGACTGAAGGGAACCCCGCACATCAGAGTGACTGGCTGACGCACTCGGTCTGGAGGAACCCGGAACAGATGGAGCTCGTGATGAACCCTAAGCTGGAAGAGCACTGAGAGATGGCTGGCTCTGCTGATAACCCTGATGACCTCGGCCGGAAGATAACCCACGATACTCAGAGCGAGCTGACTGAGGAGGCCTAAATGAACGACCTCTGCTCACTGAAGCTACCAGAACCTCGAGGTCTCTTTGCCTCCCTCTCCTCTCTGTCCTGACGGCGAGCCATCTCAATATCGCGAGCAATATCAACTGCATCCTCAAAGGAAATACCCAGAACTCTCTCTCTCGAGTCATCAGAACACGAAGGTGATAGTTAAGTCCATCTACAAACCTCTTGATCCTCTCTCTGTCGGTCGGGACTATCCACGAGGCATGACGGGCCAACTCAGAAAATCTCGCCTCATACTGGGTCACAGTCATGTCTCCCTGTCGAAGCCACTCGAACTGCCTGCGCAGCTCCTCTCTCTGAGACTGTGGTACCCACTTCTCCAAAAAGATAGTGGAGAACTCCTGCCATGACCAAGGCGCTGCACCTGCCGGCCTACGCAACTCATACGACTCCCACCATGTGAAGGCAGCCCCAGTGAACTGAAATGCGGTGAATGCTACCCCGCTGGTCTCCAAAATCCCTGTTGTCTGAAGCATACGCTGACACTTGTCTAGAAATCCCTGGGCATCCTCGCCTTGAGCACCACTGAAAAATGGAGGCCGGAGCCTACTGAACCTTTCAAGACGACGCTGCTCATCGTCTGGCATAACTGGGACTACAAAGTCCTGAACTGGTGCGACTGGTGCTGCTGGTGCAACCGGCTGAGCTGGAGCTGCTCCCGGTGTCTGTAAACCCTGCATAACCTGCTCCGGTGTGTGAGCGGCGGGGGTCTAACTGCCTCCCCCGGCCTGAGAGGTAGCCGCTGTAGCAGTGGCTGAAACTACCTGGGCTAGGCCAGTGCAAACTGATAGTATTTGAGCCAAGGTCTCCTAGATACCCAGAATCACAATGGGCACTGCCGGTGCCTGCACAGGTGCTGCCGGAATGTCTGCAGCTGGGGCCTGATCCTGAGCCGGAGCAACTGGTGGAGCAACAGGTGCTGCCCTCGCGGCTCTGCCCCTACCACGACCACGACCGCGCCCACGGCCTCTAGTGCCCTCAGTAGGTGGTACCGCTGGGCATCCGTCTCGTCCTGTAGCACGGGTCCTCGCCATCTGCGAGAGGATAGAACACAGAAATTTAGTTCCCGGATCAACAAAATCGCACGACAAGAATTTCGAGAATGTGAGGTTTTTCCTAAGGGTTCTGCAGCCTCTCGAGGATCAGTACAGACGTCTCCGTACTGATCCGCGAGACTCTACTAAACCTGCTCATGACTCGTGAGACCTAGTAACCTAGGCTCTGATACCAACTTGTCACGACCCAGATCCCACCCGGTCGTGATGGCGCCTCTCGTGAAGACAAGGCCAGCCAACCGAACAACCAACACTGTTTTTGACAATTTCTTAGCATAACATGTTTAAACCATAGATACTGATTAATCATAAGTGCGGAAATAAACGTAACATAACGGGAAAAACCATCCCAAACTCAGCCCGATGATCGGGGTGTCACAAGTCACGAGCTACTACAGAGTTGATGAGAATACTACAAGTCTGGAAACATAGTCTGAAGATGAATAAAATATGCAGAAGGTAAGGAAGACACGGGGCTATGGATGTCGACAGCTACCTCGTCTCTCCTAGTCCGCCTGGTCTGGAAGGAAATCAGCGCTCAGGTACGAACTCAGCTGTGCCTGTCTCTGCACACATGGTGCAGGAAGTAATGTGAGTACTCCGACCCAGTGAGTAATAAAAATAAATAACGACTGAGAACATAAAATCCCACAAGGGCACAAATAATGCTATCTCAAGCGGCACCATCAGGTAAACAGTAGAAACCAGTGAAATATAGTAAGAAAAATCTTTTTGAAAACAATCAATAAAACAAGTATGCTCAAGTATGGTCAGCCATTGTTACTTGACCGGTCAGACATT
>NW_017684195.1:0-1905 GCF_001879085.1 Nicotiana attenuata
GTAAATACTTAAGAGAGAAAAAAAAAGGCAGCTAGGTGCACTAAACTACCACTATACGCGAGGTTCGGGGAAGGGCTGGACCATAAGGGTCTATTTTACCTAAGAGAGAGAAACTCGAAATAACTAGATTTAACTAGGGGTGGGCATAAAATCCGAAAAACCGAATTCCGAATCGGACCGAATTATTTCGGTATTTTGGTTTCGGTTTTTTCGGTATTTCGGTCTAATTCGGTACTAAATTTTCAGTATTTCGGTATTTCGGTTCGGGACTCGGTATTAGAATTCTGAAATTTCGGTATTTCGGTTATACCGAAATACCGATTTTTAAAAAGACCAAAAAATCCAGCCCACTGCCCATCGCCCCAGCCCAACGCCCAAGCCCACCCTTCTTTATTTAATTTCCAGCCCCAGCCCAACTGCCCAAGCCCACCCTTCTTTATTAGCTGGTTACTAAATACTAACTTAGTTACTTAGGGCATTAGGTTTAGGCTAAAGAGTAAAGACAATTTCATCTGCTCAGCAGACTGCTGCTAGCGCTAGGCGATTTGGCGTCGGCGATTTGGATTTTGGGGCGATTTCCGACTTCGCACTTTGCAGCTCCGACTCCTCACTCCCCAGTCCTCACTCACGCTGCTGTTGCGAGTTGCGACTTGTGAACTTGCGATAATTTCAATTTTCAAAGGTATGTTTCTACTTTCTAGCGATTTCTATTTTCTAGCGATGGAAATGAATTTGATGAAGATTTCTAGCGATTTATTGATTTCTTCTGTTGAGTACTATTTGTTTCAAGTATTCTGTTTCTACTTTTATTCTGTTTCAACAAAAGGATGCATGTATGATGTATCAATTGAGGGTCTTTTTGTTTTAGAAATAAAATTCATTTTCGTTATTATATTAACTGTGCGAACATGATTTGACTGTGCAAACTGACATTACCTTTGAAGTGCTCCAAGCAAATCTTGTGGCATATTGACTTTGGTGTGTTGCTTTGTTATTTAAAGAGTCTACTTTGGAGTTTCTGATATTGTTTGCTCTAATAAGAACTTCATATGTTTGTAGTTATGTGTGGACCTACTGTGGAATTCATGTTCATTGTTTTAGCTAACTCCTATACTAGTTTGCATGACTGTTGCAAGCTACTTAAAAGTTAAAAAATCTTCCATCATTATACGAACAACTAGAGCCGTTTCCTGCTATTTTAAATCCATTTAGCTTTTGCATTCTCTTCTTGAATAAGTGATCTGAAAGAATACATGGGGGTGTTTTTCAATGGTCCTCATGATTAATGTATTTCTAATGTGCAATAACATCTCCCTCTGCCTGTTCTTTATGCCCCTAAATTGCGATCAATTTTGTGATTTACATGTAACTGAAGTGATGCATTTATACCCCATGATTTTTAATTTGTGTTTATATTTGTTTAATTTTGTATAGATGGCAGATACAAGTAGAGTAAGTGATGCTGGTTCAAGTGAAAGTTTACCTATTACGGTAGATAGTAACACCAACACCATTGATACCCAAGATTCCAAAAAAAGGAAAGCCATGCAACCTAGGTCTGACGTTTGGAACCATTTTGATAAATTTGAGGTTAATGGGGTTGGGAAAGCACGGTGTCGATATTGTAAACAAGCCTATGCGGCTAATTCATCTAGGAATGGAACAACAGGATTGAAGAATCATTTGCTTAGATGCAAAGAATACCCACTTAACATTGATAAAGATAATAGTCAAACAAAGATAAATTTTCAATCTTGCCAAAATGACGAAGGATCAATTTGGAAATTTGAACAAGAAGTTGTTAGGAGGGCCTTAATTGAGATGATAGTTATTGATGAACTACCATTTAGCTTTGTAGAAAATGAAGGCTTTATGAAGTTTATGAGAAAAACTCAACCATTATTT
>NW_017684195.1:5336-7776 GCF_001879085.1 Nicotiana attenuata
TCTAATGCAAAAATTAGTGAGAGAGTAGATGCACATGATTCAGCTATCAAGAATATTGAAGTGCAGATGGGCCAAATTTCGATGTCTCTGAACAATCGTCCTCATGGGACATTACCTGCAGACACCCAGATAAATCCAAAAGATCAAGGCCCGAAGCAGCTGATGGCAGTGAGTCTACGTAATGGCAGAGATTTGGATGTAGAGCAAGAGAGGGCTCGAGAAACCAAACAGGCTGAGACACCCATACCAGTGTCCATTGAGCTGGATGAGTCAACGAAACTGACAGAGGTGACAGTCCAGCCTGCCCAGGAAGAAAATAACATTCAGACTGAGGCTGAGAAAGAAGCTGAGACTAGGGGTGGGCATAAAATCCGAAAAACCGAATTCCGAACCGGACCGAATTATTTCGGTATTTTGGTTTCGGTTTTTTCGGTATTTCGGTCTAATTCGGTACTAAATTTTTGGTATTTCGGTATTTTGGTTCGGGACTCGGTATTAGAATTCTGAAATTTCGGTATTTCGGTTATACCGAAATACCGATTTTTAAAAAGATCAAAAAACCCAGCCCACTGCCCATCGCCCCAGCCCAACGCCCAAGCCCACCCTTCTTTATTTAATTTCCAGCCCCAGCCCAACTGCCCAAGCCCACCCTTCTTTATTAGCTGGTTACTAAATACTAACTTAGTTACTTAGGGCATTAGGTTTAGGCTAAAGAGTAAAGACAATTTCATCTGCTCAGCAGACTGCTGCTAGCGCTAGGCGATTTGGCGTCGGCGATTTGGATTTTGGGGCGATTTTCGACTTCGCACTTTGCAGCTCCGACTCCTCACTCCCCAGTCCTCACTCACGCTGCTGTTGTGAGTTGCGACTTGTGAACTTGCGATAATTTCAATTTTCAAAGGTATGTTTCTACTTTCCAGCGATTTCTATTTTCTAGCGATGGAAATGAATTTGATGAAGATTTCTAGCGATTTATTGATTTCTTCTGTTGAGTACTATTTGTTTCAAGTATTCTGTTTCAACAAAAGTATGCATGTATGATGTATCAATTGAGGGTCTTTTTGTTTTAGAAATAAAATTCATTTTCGTTATTATATTAACTGTGCGAACATGATTTGACTGTGCAAACTGACATTACCTTTGAAGTGCTCCAAGCAAATCTTGTGGCATATTGACTTTGGTGTGTTGCTTTGTTATTTAAAGAGTCTACTTTGGAGTTTCTGATATTGTTTGCTCTAATAAGAACTTCATATGTTTGTAGTTATGTGTGGACCTACTGTGGAATTCATGTTCATTGTTTTAGCTAACTCCTATACTAGTTTGCATGACTGTTGCAAGCTACTTAAAAGTTAAAAAATCTTCCATCATTATACGAACAACTAGAGCCGTTTCCTGCTATTTTAAATCCATTTAGCTTTTGCATTCTCTTCTTGAATAAGTGATCTGAAAGAATACATGGGGGTGTTTTTCAATGGTTCTCATGATTAATGTATTTCTAATGTGCAATAACATCTCCCTCTCCCTATTTGTTTGGTGATATACTTAATACTTTTGTAGTTTTGTTTTGTTATCATCAAAATATTATATTCTAACTTATGATTTATATTTTTTTTAGGTTCAAGCATTGTGGTCAAGTCTATAATGTTCATCCAAAGAGGAATGGAACAACTGGTTTAAGGAATCATATTAAGCATCCAAAGACTGTTTTTGTTGAGGGATTCCCTCTGTTAAGACTGTTGTGTTTAAGTGTTAAGTATTAACACTGTGTTTAAGTGTTAACACTGTTTTTGTTGCACTGTGTTTAAGTGTGAACTATTAAGTGTTAAAACTGTTGCACTGTTAAGTTAATTTTGTTGCATCTGCTGCATCTGTTTCACTGTTAATTATGTTAAGAATGCTGCATCTGTTGACTGTTGCATCTGTTAAGACTGTTGTAATGTGTAGTTGTGTACAGATGCAATTTGATTCTTTCAGCTTTGGAGTTGGGCAGAATTTGGCAAACTTTGGAGTTGTGTACAGTGCACTGGCGTTATATGTGTTTGGCAGAATATAATTCAGTATATGCATGTGCACTGTTATTAGTTTATTACAAGTGAAGGTTTCAATTGTGCATCAGTGCATGTGCACTGTTAGGCGTTAGCATTGATTATTCAGCGATTATTAAACCGAAACCGTACCGAACCAAAATAAGAAATACCGAATCGTACCGAAATATTTTGGTATGGTATTTGGTATACACAATTGATAAACCGAATACCGAAATACCGAACCGAAATTATTAAATACCGAACCGAAGTACCGAATGCCCACCCCAACTCGAACCGGAGTTGAAAGTATATGCATAGACTCCGCCCATCATACTTGTAAAATATAATCCAATACTCAGTTAACTTTTTCTGTAATGAAGGATATTTTTTTAAAAAGGAAAGAATTAGTCCTA
>NW_017684196.1:0-7776 GCF_001879085.1 Nicotiana attenuata
GCTCCTTGGAACTTTGACACACCCAAAGATGAGAAAGGCTTTGGAAATCTGATCTTTGGAAGTTGGTTTATTTCATGTCTCAGACTAGTAGTCTAAATTAGGCTCTCCTTGGTTGGAATTTTTTCTGATGTAATTTTCTTTACTTTTTCTGGATTCATTCAAGTTGTAATAATCTTGTAATAACTTATGGGGTGTATAGTAAAAATGGGGGAGGGTCACTCATGTTATGCATATGGGGTAGATATCATGTTTTAGGTCTTTGCTTCTGCAATCACAACCTTTTCGTTTATGTATCTGCATATAGAGATTCTGCCTATAAGTTGTTTCATTACTGCATATAGAGATCCTGCCTATAAGTTATGCATTTTGTTAGAAATCATGTATATAAGTTTCTGCATTCCTACATTAGAGACCATGTCTATAAGTTTCTGCATTTCCATATTAGAGACCATGCCTATAAGTGTCTGCATTTCCGCATATAGAAGTCATGCCTATGAGTTTCTGCACTTCTGCATATGCATATGTCACTAGGCAAACAATCTATAGGTTAAAGAATAATCAATCGCATCTTAGATACCACGCTTATAGGATTCCTGCACTTACGTAACCGTAGTAAAAATCAGTAACGCTTAGAATTCATGCCTATTGGAGCAATCGTTTAAATCTGATTCATCCGCAAGTCTAAAATCAGTAATAATGTCGTTTAGTATCTGCAGAATTGGTTTATTTCTAAAATCAGTAATCCTTCCTTAAAATCAGTATGCTTTACCTTGTTAGATATCATGCCTATAGGTCTCACCTAGACAAACTATTAGGTAACTAATTAACTATACCAGTCTTTAGTAATTACAACTAGCAGGCATGCCTAATTTGGACTTCTTATCTGAAAATATGTGATAAATCAGCCACCCCTTTAACGTTTAAGTTTAATTAAGGACCTAACCAGTACCTGTAAGTCATGCTAAACAATTCGTTGCTTTGAATGAGGAGGCGTATTTGAGCCTTTAACTGTTATGTGTTCCCCTTTTACTGCTTTTATGTGTTTTGTTTGTCGCACTAGACTATTGTCCTTTTAAAACTCTGAAATCTCCCTTCCCTTTAAGATTAGTAGTCCCAACTGCCTCCGGGACTGACAGGATTGGGGCGGGTAATAGCATGCAATAAGTAACGAGACCATTCCGCGATTTAATACCTTAACGGGGTGGGTAAGGGTAGACATGGATATGATGACCACGCGATAGCACTACGTGTATAAATGATTGTCGGGTGTTGTGTGGGGTGATCCATGTTATGTATAAACCAAGGACCCCCTCCCTCTTTATTTGTTTACTTTCTTTTCTTTCTAGAACTTATTTTAGAAAAACTGTTAATTTTTCAGTTCTCTAAACTTCTTCTTTTACTTCAATCACTAAAAAATCTCTTTTAATTATTTAATTTCCAGCACTGTTTCTTCTCCAAACCTCCGCCTCTTTTATTCCCCTTTGTTTGATTATTTGTACCAATTGTTTGACCCCTTTTTCCTGCACTTGTATATCCCTTAAATAATTATGAAATCGCCTATCTCCGAACTTCAGCATGTTTATTTAACTTTTATACTTCCCTTGTTTGCAATCGTTATGTGAAAGCTGTCTTGTATGTTTACTTGTTGTTTATATATAAAGTCACAATTATAGCATGGCCGGGAACCACACTAGTGATCTTGGGGGGTGCCTAACACCTTCCCCCGAGATAATTTCAAGCCCTTACCCATTCTCTGGTTCTTTTTTTTATTTTTATTCTTAGTGTCCTAATGCACTCAATCATTAGGTGGCGACTCTTCTAAATTGCAAACCCGATTCCCAAAAGGAAAAGTGTTGTCCGCCCAAATGTCATAAACCCGATTTCGCGAGAAAAAGGGGGCATCGACACAGGGGTTTGCAACGACCTGACGTGGGAATTGCGAAGCTTTGTTCGCATTTGCGAACCCCTTCCTAAATTCCCAACCTCGCATTTGCGATCCCAGAAGTCGCATTTGCGACCGGCCTTCGCATTTGGGAACCCAGTGGTCGCATTTGCGATCAGGCCTGCCCAGGTCTCCACTTCGCAATTGCGATGCAATGCTCACATTTGCGACCTCGCATTTGCGAGATTGAATTCGCAATTGCGAAGCCTGCAGATCAGAAATGCAACAGCTATCTTTCAAAGTCCAAAAATGCACTTGTGGCCTATCCAAAACTCACCCGAGCCCTCGGGGCTCCAAACCAAATATACACACAACCTCAAAAACATCCTACGGACTTATTCGTGCGATCAAATTGCCAAAATAACATCATAAACATCAAATTAAACCTCAAAATCCATGAATTCTTTCAAACTTCATAAAATATCAAATTTTCCAATTTAAGTCCGAATCACGTCAAACGACGTCCGTTTTCAACCAAATTTCATAGGAAGGACTTAAAACATATATAAGACCTATACCAGGCGCCGGAACCAAAATACGGGCCCGATACCATCGCCTTCTAATCAAATTTCATTTCCAATTTCCTTAAAAAAATTCAGAAAACAATTTTACAAAAAAATTCATTTCTCGGGCTTGGGATCTCGGAATTCGATTCCGGGCATACGCCCAAGTCCCATATTTTCCTACGGAACCTCCGAGACCGTCAAATCACGATCCGGTTCCGTTACCCAAAATGTTGACCAAAGTCAAATTTATTCATTTTAACATCAAAATTTAGCATTTTTCATAGAATTTCACATTTAAGCTTTCCGGCTACGCGGCCGGACTGCACACGCAAATCGAGGCGACTCTAAACGAGGTTTTCAAGGCCTCGGAAGCACAGAATTCATTTAAAACAGGTGATGACCCTTTGGGTCGTCACATTCTCCACCTCTAAAACAACCGTTCGTCCTCGAACGGACAGAAGAAAGAAGTACCTGAGTCGGGGAAAAGATGAGGATAACGACTCCGCATATCGGACTCGGACTCCCAGGTCGATGCCTCAGGAGGGTGACCTCTCCACTGAACACGAACAGAAGGGAAACTCTTGGATCTCAACTGACGAACCTGCCGGTCTAGAATAGCTACCGGCTCTTCCTCATAAGACAAGTCCTTGTCCAACTGGACAGTGCTGAAATCTAACACGTGGAGTGGATCGCCGTGATACCTCTGAAGCATGGACACATGAAGCACTGGATGCACGGCTGATAAGCTCGTCGGCAAAGCAAGTCTATAAGCCACCTCTCCCACTCTGTTAAGAATCTCAAACGGACCAATGAACCTAGGGCTAAGCTTGCCCTTCTTCCCAAATCTCATCACGCCTTTCATAGGCGACACTAGGAGCAATACCCGCTCACCAACCATGAAAGCCACATCTCGAACCTTGCGGTCTGCATAGCTCTTTTTCCTGGACTGAGCTGAACGAACCCTATCCTGAATGATCCTAACCTTGTCCAAGGCCTCCTGAACCAGATCCGTACCCAACAACCGAGCCTCTCCCGGCTCAAACCATCCGACCGGAGACCGACACCGCTTACCATATAAAGCCTCATAGGGAGCCATCTGGATGCTCGACTGGTAGCTGTTGTTGTAGGCAAACTCTGCTAAGGGCAAGAACTGATCCCACGAACCTCCTAAGTCAATAACACAAGCTCGGAGCATTTCCTCTAAGATCTGAATAGTCTGCTCGGACTGACCGTCCGTCTGGGGATGAAATGTTGTGCTCAACTCAACTCGTGTGCCCAACTCTTGCTGAACTGCTCTCCAGAAGCGCGAGGTAAACTGCGTTCCCCGGTCTGAAATGATAGATACGGGCACACCATGAAGGCGAACAATCTCCTGAATATAGATCTCAGCTAACCTCTCGGATGAGTAGGAGGCTGCCACAGGAATGAAATGTGCTGACTTGGTCAGCCTATCAACAATGACCCATACTGCGTCGAACTTCTTCCGAGTCAGCGGGAGTCGAGTAACAAAGTCCATAGTGATCCGCTCCCACTTCCACTCGGGAAGCTCAATCCTCTGAAATAAACCACCGGGCCTCTGATGCTCGTATTTAACCTGCTGACAATTCAAACACCGAGCCACATATGCTGTGATATCCTTCTTCATTCTGCGCCACCAGTAATGTTGCCGCGAATCCTGATACATCTACGCGATGCCCGGATGAATAGAGTATCGGGAGCTATGTGCCTCCTCCAATATCAACTCTCGGAGCCCATCCACATTAGGCACACATACTCGACCTTGCAATCTCAAAACTCCATCATCATCTAAGGTAACCTTCCTGGCACCTCCGGGCTGCACCGTGTCTCTAAGGACACACAAATGGGGATCATCATACTGCCGATCACGGATGCGCTCCAATAATGAAGAACGAGCGACTGTGCAAGCTAACACACGATTGGGCTTAGAAACATCTAGTCTCACGAACTGATTGGCCAAAGCCTGAACATCCAATGCAAGCGGTGTCTCACTGACCGGAATGTAAGCAAGATTGCCCATACTGGCTGACTTCCTACTCAAAGCATCGGCCACCATATTGGCCTTTCCCGGATGATATAATATGGTGATATCATAATCCTTCAACAGCTCCAACCACCTCTTCTGCCTCAAATTCAACTCCTTTTGCTTGAACAAGTACTGAAGACTCTTGTGATCCGTGAACACCTCACATGCCACGCCATATAGATAATGCCTCCAAATCTTCAATAAGTGAACTATGGCTGCCAACTCCAAATCATGAACCGGATAGTTCTTCTCATGAATCTTCAACTGCCTCGAAGGATAGGCAATGACTTTGCCATCCTGCATCAACACTGCTCCAGGCCCAACACGGGAAGCATCACAATCGACTGTATAAGGCCCTGAACCTGTGGGCAAAACCAACACCGGTGTCGTAGTCAGAGCTGTCTTGAGCTTCTGAAAGCTCGCCTCACACTCATCCGACCATCTGAACTGGGCACCCTTCTGGGTCAATCTGGTCATCAGGGCTGCAATAGATGAAAACCCCTGTACGAACCGTCGATAGTAGCCTGCCAACCCCAAGAAACTCTGAATCTCTGTAGCTGATGCTGGTCTAGGCCAGTTCTTGACTGCCTCGATCTTCTTAGGTCCACCTGAATACCCTCTGTTGATACAACATGACCCAGAAATGCAACTGAACTCAGCCAGAATTCACACTTCGAGAACTTCGCATATAACTGACTATCCCTCAGAGTCTGAAGAACCACTCTATGCTCGTGCTCTTCCTGGCTGCGGGAGTGTATCAATATATCATTAATGAAGACTATCACGAACGAATCCAAATAAGGCCTGAACACTCGGTTCATCAAGTCCATGAAAGCTGCTGGGGCATTTGTCAACCCGAATGACATAACCGAGAACTCATAATGCCCGCACCGAGTGCGGAAAGCTGTCTTAGGGACATCGGATGCCCTAATCCTCAACTGATGATAGCCAGATCTCAAGTCAATCTTGGAAAATACCTTGGCACCCTGAAGATGGTCGAACAAATCATCAATCCTCGGCAGCGGATACTTATTCTTGACTGTAACTTTATTCAATTGTCGGTAATCAATACATATTCTCATTGACCCATCCTTTTTCTTGACAAATAACACCGGCGCACCCCAAGGCGAAACACTGGGTCTAATGAAACCCTTCTCAAGCAAATCCTGCAACTATTCCTTTAACTCTTTCAACTCGGGCGGGGCCATACGATACGGCGGAATAGAAATGGGCTGAGTGCCCGGAGCCAAGTCAATGCAAAAGTCAATATCCCTGTCGGGTGGCATACCTGGCAAGTCTGAAGGGAAAACATCAGGAAACTCACGAACAACGGGCATAGAATCAATAGAAGGGACCTCAGCACTAGAATCACGAACATATGCTAAATAGGCCAAACACCCCTTCTCGACCATACGCCGAGCCTTCATATACGAAATGACACTGCGAGTAGAATGACCAGGAGTCCCTCTCCACTCTAAACGAGGCATACCCGGTAAGGCTAAGGTCACAGTCTTGGCATGACAGTCCAAGATAGCGTGGTAAGGTGATAACCAGTCCATCCCCAATATAATATCAAAGTCAACCATATCTAGAAGCAACAAATCTACGCGAGTCTCAAGAACCCCAATCACCACAACACAAGAACGATGGACTCGATCTACCACGATAGAATCACCCACCGGTGTAGACACATATACAGGAACACTCAATGGATCACTAGGCATGACCAGGTACGGTGCAAAATAAGATGACACATATGAATATGTAGACCCTGGGTCAAATAGCACTGAAGCATCTCTATCACAAACCAGAACCGTACCTGTAATGACCGTATCTGAAGCCTCGGCCTCGGGCCTGGCCTGAAGGGCATAACATCGGGGCTGGGCCCTACCACCTTGAACCTCATCTCTGGGTCGGCCTGCTGCTGGCTGGCCTCCACCTCTGGCGGTCTGAGCTCCACCTCTAAATCCTCTACCTCCCCCTCTAGCACCTCTACCCCCGCCTCTAGCTGGCTGGGCGGCCTGTGGAACATCTGGTGCCTGAATCATAGCACGGGGACCCTGCTGCAGCGACTGAGTACCCACCAACCTCGGACAAGCCCTCCGGATATGACCATACTCACCACACTCATAACATCCACCTGAATGCTGCGGCTGAGGAAACTGAGACTGACCCTGGCGGCCTGAATGACCACCCCGAAAGCTCTGGAGCGGCGGTGCACTGATAGGAGCTGGTGGTGCACTGTAGGTCTGCTGATCAGAATACTGCCCGCGAGAACCACGGCCACCTGAAGCGCCGTGAGAAACCTGGAGAGCCGACTGAAAAGGCCTGGGAGGATGGCCTCTACCATATGAATCTCTACCTCCAGACGAGGTACCACTAAATCTGCTTGAATGACGGGGCCTCTTGTCTGCCCCGTGACCACCCCCCTGTGATAGTACCATCTCAATCCTCCAGGCCACATTGGCCGTCTCCTAAAAAGTGATATCACTCCCAGCCTCCCTAGCCATCTGAAGACGAATCGGCTGGATAAGGCCGTCAATAAACCTCCTAACCCTCTCTTTCTCGGTAGGGAGTATAACCAGAGCATGGCGAGCTAAGTCAATGAACCTGGTCTCATACTAGGTGACCGTCATGGAACCCTGCTGGAGGCGCTCAAACTGCCTCCGATAGGCCTCTCTCTGAGTAATGGGGAGAAACTTCTCCAGAAATAGTTGTGTGAACTGCTCCCATGTCAAAGCTGGTGATCCTGCTGGCCTAGCTAAGCAATAATCCCTCCACCGAAGTCTTGGCGGATCCAGACAAGCGAAATGTACCGAAATCAACCCCATTGGTCTCAACAATACCCATGTTCCGAAGAACCTCGTGGCAGCTGTCCAAATAATCCTAAGGATCCTCGGTAGATGTACCGCTGAAGGTAGTAGTAAAGAGCTTGGTGAACCTATCCAATCTCCACAAAGCATCGGCAGACATAGCTGCTCCATCACTAGCCTGGGATACCACACCCGGCTGAGCTTCTCCAACTGGCTGAACTGCTAGAGTCTGAATCGGGGGAGCTACCTGCTCCGGAGTACGAGTAGTAGGAGTCTGGGCCCCTCCTCCAACCTGAGAGATGGCTGGTGATACAGGAAGCAAACCTGCTCGGGTGACACTCTCCATGAGGCCCACGTGATAAGTTAGGATTTTACCATGATTATACCCCTTACTTGCTATTGCTTTTGTTACAAATGCCACAAATAGTCCCAAAAGGCTTACAAATTGCGCTTGATTGCAGGTTTGAGCGA
>NW_017684197.1:0-809 GCF_001879085.1 Nicotiana attenuata
GTGCGCTTTGGAGCGAGGTGAGTCTCCTATCTAACCTTGTAAGAGGGGATTGTCTCCATAGGTGTAATAATTGAATAATTTGCCACTAAATGCGGGGGGCTACATACGCACTTGGTGACGAGAGTCCGTGCGTAGCCACTATTATTCTTAAGTCGGGGTAGACTAGGACCCCAAAACATGCTTTATGTGATGTACTTGTAACTCTATGATTAATTTGGGACTGCTTAAATCATGTTGAATGTGGTAAATGAATTCAATAGGAGGAACACTAATTTCTTGGCTCTTCTAAAGAGAAGTTGATATTTTCGTGAGTACTTGCTCTCCTGGTATATATTCTTGTCTGCCTGTTGTTGTGTTTAAATACATTTGACCGCATCGCACGTATGATTCGCGAGCGGGGTAATAGATGCATCTATGGTTTGCGCTGTTCGACCCTTCAGCAGTGTACTTTTACCGCGTATTTGACTGATTTGCTATCATTATGATTTGGGCAGAATGCCATATTTGAGCTTCGTGCCAACTATTTGAACCCTTCGGGGCTTTTTAATTGATATTTCCTCACTGCTTTGACTTACTACTTGAACTCAGTCATGTTATTTTCCACTGTTTTACTACTTAGCCGTTTTTACTCAGTTTTGAGACTTTAAATGATATTTAAATGATGTTTGGGCTGAGAACACTATTTACTATTGCCCGAGGGGCATGTAAGGATTTTTTAACTGTAGTATGCCGAGGGCCTATGTTGTGAGGAAACACTGATACTGATTTGAGGCCGAGGGCCTGAGATATGTTCGCCACGAGGTGGCTTG
>NW_017684197.1:4088-7776 GCF_001879085.1 Nicotiana attenuata
ATTTTTTTTGGTTAATTGTTCGATGTAAATAACTTCTGACTGTATTGGACTGTTGAGCTCTGGTTTATGTTGATTCATCTAAAAACAATAGCCTTAGCGTAGTGTAGTTTAATTTCTAATGCTAGTACAATTACAGTCAAAATGACATGAACTTGAATCTGAGTTTGAAAATCAGTGTGTATGCTTATATCCACGCTCGACCCAGGTTTAACGAACATTGAGGTTAACTTCAATAATTAAGTTCTAGGCGTCTGAATCCAAAGCCTCAATATAAATGATGATTGTTTCGTGTTAATTTCCTAGACTTTTTGAGTATTAGGTGAATATGAATAATCAGTAACCTATTGCTCAAGGCCACAACGTATGTGTTAATTGTTTCTAGCTTACATTTCATTTGGGCCTAGGCGAAGGCCCAAAACTGGACAGCTTTTGGTTAATAAAGTTTGGGCTTGATTTTCGTTTGCATAAGGCCCATGTCTGGGCAGTGTTTCTTCGTACGAGTAGGACTAAATCCGTTTGGGGCCAGCTTGAAGGCCCAAAACACTGAAATTGCCATTGAGGCCTAACAGAATCATTGGAGGCTGAAAATATTTTAAGATCATGGGGATTAATTTGCAATATAAATTTGGATTTTCGAGTTAGGTAGCAGGTTCAAATTAAGAGGGCCCTCCCTTTTGTTTGAATTTGGACTTGAACTCGAGGCCCGACTTTATAAATGCAAATTAATTGGGCCCGTTTTAGAGACAAAAGAAATAGAAAATCTTAGTTTGCTTTAGGTTGCCTTTAAATAAAAAATGAGATGAGCCTCGCCAAACAAAATGCATAAATTGTGGGCCCTCATTAAATGCTTATATTAAAATACTTAGAATTCGGGACGTGCCGTTTAGCCAACTTTCACGGCCTCCCGCAAAGATAAAAACACGTTAGTCGCTTTAGGCGTTCTTTAATAATTTTACCTTCCTAAACTCGGGTGTGCATTCATGCGACCCAAATCCAAATCCCAAAACGTTGAATAAAAATGTGTTGAGGATCCGGGTGCATTTCATGTGACGTGATCCAAAAACACGTTTTTTAAACGACGTTCACTTTCTTAAAATTTATTTAATTAAAAGAGGTTAAATAATTCTGAAAATGCACATAGGTTTGAACATGTACTAAATCAGATTGTAGCCAAATATAGCAGTTGAGCGACCGTACTAGAACCACGGAACTCGGGAGTGCCTAACACCTTCTCCCGGGTTAACGTAACTCCTTACCCTGATTTCTGGTTCGCGACTGTTAATACAGAGTCAAACCCTTTCCTCGATTCGGGATTCAAACCGGTGACTTGGGACACCATAAATCTCCCAAGTGGCGACTCTGAATTTTCAATAAACAAAGAATCCCGTTTCGATTGTCCTTTAATTGGAAAAACTCCTTTATTATACCCTTCATGGGGTGTAGTAAATGAAAAAGGAGGTGTGACAGCTCTGGCGACTCTGCTGGGGAGAAGAACCCAGAATTTCGGTTCAGGGTTCAAGAATTCGAGCTCAGTTAAATTGTTATATTTGGCTTTATCTGATTTTCCTACATGTTTCATGCCTTGTGTGCTAATTGTTTTACCGCTTTGATATTTGATTGAATTGTATATAAACTGTTGCGAATCCCTTCCTCTCTCTGAGTCTTCTACCTCATGGAGAAGGGTGCACTTCGTGTAGCTTCTCTTCTGTTTTGAGTCTTTTCCCATTTAGAACGAGGTTTGGATAAGTTGCTAAGCTGGCGGAGCTTCTGTATCCCCGGTACGCTGCCTCCCCCTCGGCCCGAGTTGTCCGCTCGGGTAAGCCAGGTCTAGACCAATAAACCTAGGGTTAAACCTAGAAGAACAAAAACTCATGCCGGATCCCTAGTAGGACGCTTGTTTGCATCATGTGCATTTGACTTAGGGGACTCAACACAGGGGTTGGGTCCGTCTAGGACAGGTGACCTGAGATAAGTTGACCATCCTGATGCATCTTACGTGCTACTTGCGCATTTATTTGCTCGGCTTTGCATGTTGACCGGCTTGTCTAAATGAGTGAAGTATGAAAATAAGCAGTGTCAGGACTAAGTGAGGGTGACCATTTGTTGTGAAAAACCAAGTGCCCAAATAGTACAGAAATGCTGCCGGATTTTTGAGGAAATGAAAGAAAAAGAAGAAAAGTAGTTTTTTTTTACCAATGGAAAAGGCAAACAAAAAAGAGTTCTATTTTCAAATTAGTTTGTTTATTTGCCTTTGAAAAAGAAAATGTGAAAAAGAATCTTGCTTTCAGAAATAGTTTATTTGCCAACAAAAACAAAAGAGTCTTATTTTTCAAGAAAAAATAGTTAGGTTTATTTCACCGAACTATGCCGGTTTGATTCTCACCGGATGTGAGATACGTAGGCAACCCTCATCGGGTCCAACCTCCCTTTTGCAAAAATAGCCAAAAATGTCAAAATTTTAATTTTTGTCATAAATAAGTCGAGTGATGCCATTCTTGTCTAAAATAAGCCGAATGTCCCTAAAGGGACGCCGGAAGGCCGTTTTTGCAAGAACAGCCACCCTGAGTCATTTTTTACAAGGTTTGCGGGCACAACCTTAAAATCTTCCTCCCAGAAGTGCTGAAAGGCCGTATTTGCAAATCCTAGTCCTGTTTTTTTAAATAAAGAAATTTTTGCACAAATAGCCATTTTTTCAAAATAAATCATTAAAGTCCCCTAATAAATGTGCAGGATGGATTCAAGTAACATCGAATCCTTCTCAGTCCTGAGCGAGATCCCTTTGAAACTCCATATGTGGTGGCATGATTTGGGAAAGGGAAGCAGAGATACCGTGGTCAAAAGTTTGGGCGGTCTCGTAGATTTATTGAACATCAAACCAAGAAAGGATGTCGTTGAGGCACTAATACCATTTTGGGATCCGACCCGCAATGTATTCCGGTTTTCAGATTTTGAACTCACACCTACATTAGAAGAGATTGCCGGATACGCCGGTCTCAACGGGAACCTCCGAGGTAGATACCCATTGGCTCCACGACCGGTAACCCTTCATAAGTTCTTGGATTTGTTAAACATCAGCCGGGATATTCAAGACCCGTATCTGGTGGAAGGGTGTTGTACATTGCATTTCTTATATCACCAGTATGGTAACCCCAAAGGTTTCGAGGAACCCAACACAGGATTGACACATGCTGGAAATAAAGACAAATGGGAAGCCCGACGGGGATTAGCCTTCATGGTAGCCTTTTTGGGAGTGGTAATTTGTCCAAGAAAAGATGGTCACATAGACCTTGGCCTGGTAATGCTAGATGTTGCCATGAAAAAAACTTACTAGCGCAGTGGCTCCCCTGATTGTAGCAGAAATGTATCGAGCTTTGACCAAATGTCGGGAAGGGGAAAAATTCTTTCAAGGTTGCAATTTTCTCTTACAATTGTGGATACAGGAACACCTCTGTCACCGCACAGGCTATATGAACTGCGGTTTAACTGGATTGAGTTGTATTGCAGAATTCGAGACCCGGGTGACAGGTATTGAGTTCCCTGAGGGTACTGAGGCCTGGTCGTCATGCTTAAGATCCCTGATCGCAGATAAAGTTGAATGGGCTTATGGATGGCTTCCTGCTACTGAAGCTGTATACACATCAACCGAGGTCTCTTATATTCTTTTGATGGGTATTCGAAGCATACAACC
>NW_017684198.1:0-3041 GCF_001879085.1 Nicotiana attenuata
ATGCTGGGTGCGGACGACGATGATATGTCAAAAGTGGTGTTCCTGTGGCATGGAGTCTAGGAGGAGCCACACTAGACTCCTCAACGGTTGGAATGGATAAGACTTCTATAGCGGAAGGTGAAGGAGGAGCTATAGGAGACTCGGGTAAGACTTCTGTGGCGGAAGGTGAAGGAGGAGCTATAGTAGACTCCTTAAAGGTCGGTATAGGTAAGACCTCAGATATATCAAGGGGGTCAGAAAGGTCAGAAGAGGTAAAGAAAGGTTTAGACTCAAAAAATGTGAAGTCAGAGGACATAAAGTACCTACGAAGATCAAGTGAGTAACAACGATATCCCTTCTGAACACGAGAATAACCAAGGAAGACACACTTGAGAGCACGAGGAGCTAACTTATCTTTCCCAGGGGCTAGGTTATGAACGAAACAAGTGCTCCCAAAAACACGAGGGGGAACAGAGTATACGGGTGATTGGGGAAACAATACTGCATACGGTATCTGATTCTGGATGGGAGAGGAAGGCATCCGATTAACTAAATAACAAGCTGTGAGAACTGCATCGCCCCAAAAACGCAGCGGAACATGAGATTCAATGAGAAGTGTGCGAGCAGTCTCAATGATGTGCCTATTCTTTCTCTCTGCAACCCCATTTTGCTGAGGGGTATAAGGACAAGAGGTCTGATGAATAATTCCTTGGGAAGTCATAAATTGCTGAAATTGAGAGGATAAATATTCTAAGGCATTATCACTGCGAAAAGTGCGAATGGAAACACCAAATTGATTTTTAATTTCAGCACAAAAATTCTGGAATATAGAAAACAACTCAGAACGATCTTTCATTAAGAAAATCCAAGTACATCTTGAATGATCATCAATAAAACTAACAAAATAACGAAATCCCAAGGTTGAACTGACTCTACTAGGACCCCATATATCAGAGTGAACTAAAGAAAAAATAGACTCTACGTGACTCTCAATACTACGAGGATAGGAGGCTCGGGTATGTTTCCCGAGCTGACATGACTCACACTCTAATGTGGATAAACTAGACAAACTAGGCACCATCTTCTGAAGCTTGGATAAGCTTGGATGTCCTAAACGTTTGTGAATTAGGTCCGGAGGATCTGTAACTAGACATGCCTTGGAGGATTTTAGGGAGTTAAGGTAGTAAAGCCCTTCTGATTCAAGTCCTGTTCCAATCGTCTGCCCTGTACTGCGGTCCTGCATAATAAAGGAATCATCAATAAAATATATACCACAATGGAGGGCACGAGTCAAACGACTAACAGATGCAAGATTAAAAGGACAGCCAGGGACATAGAGAACGGAATCTAGAGTGACAGAGGGTAGGGGATTCGCTTGTCCAACTCCTTTTGCTTTGGTTTGAGACCCATTGGCTAAAGTAACAGTGGGAAGAGACTGTGAATACGCAATATTTGACAAAAGTGATTTATTACCAGAGATATGATCAGAAGCGGCTGAGTCCACAACCCATTGTCCAGGAGGACTAGACTGGGAAACACAAGCAAAAGAATTACCAGCAACAGAAGTATTAGTCTGAGCAACAGAAGCTACTTGTGGAGATGTCTGCTTACTTGCTCGATACTGAAGGAACTCATTATACTCCCCTTCAGATAAAGAAAATCCCTGGTTACCTGTAGTCTCAGTCTGAGCAACATAAGCATTTTTGGTTGGGCGGCCATGTAAAGAATAGCATACATCACGAGTGTGTCCAAGTTTATGACAATAAGAGCACTTGGGTCTAGATCTTCCAAAACGACCTCCTCTTCGTCTATTCTCCATAGTATGAGATGCCCGATTGTCCACTGATTGGGATACGAGGACAGAGGAGTCAAGTGTTTGTGATGAGTTCACTGGGTGACTAGGTGCTGCAGCAAGGCGAAGTAATCGAGAGAATAATTCATCAACTGTGGGGACGGTTGGACTAGCCAAAATCTGGTCACGTACTGAATCAAGGTCATTAGGGAGTCCAGCGAGTGTAAGAACTAGAAACATCTTCTGTCGTTGCTCTTGTTGTTTTTCAATACTAGCAGAAACTGGCATCAACGTCTCAAATTCTTCCATGACTGCCTGAACTTGTCCCAAGTAAGTAGACATATCTAATTCCTGTTTCTTCAAGCTTGTCATTCGCGATATTACATCATAGAAACGAGATATGTCATTAGTGTATAGATTACGAGCCTTTTCCCAAACTAAATAACATGTCTGGAATGGACGGAACAAGGGCATCAACTTGGAATCAATAGATCGCCACAGGATACTACATAACTGAGCATCGACCTTCTCCCATTGTGTTTTGGCCTTTTCATCACCTTCGCTAGCCTTTTTTGTTAAATGATCTTGAACTCCTTGACCTTTACACCACAACTCGACAGATGAAGCCCAATCTAAGTAGTTTGAACCTCCCATTAAAGGTTCTGAGGTAATCATAACACCGGAACTGCCAGAACTCGGGTTTCTAGACCCGAAAGCATCGACTCCCAAAGACATGGTTGGATTATCACTAAATAACAAAAAAGAATCAACTGAAAATTCTCTGAAACAGATGAAGAAAACACTATGTTTGCCGGAAAAGTACTGTAGCTGCCGGAAAAATCAGTGATAGTCGCCGGAAAAACTCAAAGTGGTCGGAATTAAAAATAAAATTATGGGTAGGCTCGGAATTTGAGGGCGATCCAACTGCCCTGAAGGAACTTCGTCAAAAAATGGCCGGAAAGTGGTGCACGCGCCGGCGCGTGGGCTCACACGCGTGAGCTTCTGGTGGCGCGTGAAGGCGCGTGGGGTACTGTTTGCCGGAGATTTTTTGTGGGGTTTGGTCGCCGGACAGTGGCGACTCTTGTGGTAGTGTTGGATTTTGCACAACACTGACAGAGACAAAGCAGACACAAACAGGCTTGAAAAAGTCGTCGGAAAAAAGGGTTCCGGTGACTGATTTCTCTTCCCGGAATCGCTGGAATTTATGCACAGCGATAAACCTCTCACAATTGCTCTGATACCATGTGAGAATGCACGGGAGAAAATATAT
>NW_017684198.1:6307-7776 GCF_001879085.1 Nicotiana attenuata
TGCTGAAATGGAGAGGATAAATATTCTAAGGCATTATCACTGCGAAAAGTGCGAATGGAAACACCAAATTGATTTTTAATTTCAGCACAAAAATTCTGGAATATAGAAAACAACTCAGAACGATCTTTCATTAAGAAAATCCAAGTACATCTTGAATGATCATCAATAAAACTAACAAAATAACGAAATCCCAAGGTTGAACTGACTCTACTAGGACCCCATATATCAGAGTGAACTAAAGAAAAAATAGACTCTGCGTGACTCTCAATACTACGAGGATAGGAGGCTCGGGTATGTTTCCCGAGCTGACATGACTCACACTCTAATGTGGATAAACTAGACAAACTAGGCACCATCTTCTGAAGCTTGGATAAGCTTGGATGTCCTAAACGTCTATGAATTAGGTCCGGAGGATCTGTAACTAGACATGCCTTGGAGGATTTTAGGGAGTTAAGGTAGTAAAGCCCTTCTGATTCAAGTCCTGTTCCAATCGTCTGCCCTGTACTGCGGTCCTGCATAATAAAAGAATCATCAATAAAATATATACCACAATGGAGGGCACGAGTCAAACGACTAACAGATGCAAGATTAAAAGGACAGCCAGGGACATAGAGAACGGAATCTAGAGTGACAGAGGGTAGGGGATTCGCTTGTCCAACTCCTTTTGCTTTGGTTTGAGACCTATTGGCTAAAGTAACAGTGGGAAGAGACTGTGAATACGCAATATTTGACAAAAGTGATTTATTACCAGAGATATGATCAGAAGCGGCTGAGTCCACAACCCATTGTCCAGGAGGACTAGACTGGGAAACACAAGCAAAAGAATTACCAGCAACAGAAGTATTAGTCTGAGCAACAAAAGCTACTTGTGGAGATGTCTGCTTACTTGCTCGATACTGAAGGAACTCATTATACTCCCCTTCAGATAAAGAAAATCCCTGGTTTCCTGTAGTCTCAGTCTGAGCAACATAAGCATTTTTGGTTGGGCGGCCATGTAAAGAATGGCATACATCACGAGTGTGTCCAAGTTTATGACAATAAGAGCACTTGGGTCTAGATCTTCCAAAACGACCTCCTCCTCGTCTATTTTCTATAGAATGAGATGCCCGATTGTCCACTGATTGGGATACGAGGACAGATGAGTCAAGTGTCTGTGATGAGCTCACTGGGTGACTAGGTGCTGCAGCAAGGCGAAGTAATCGAGAGAATAATTCATCAACTGAGGGGACGGTTGGACTAGCCAAAATCTGGTCACGTACTGAATCAAGGTCATTAGGGAGTCCAGCGAGTGTAAGAACTAGAAACATCTTCTGTCGTTGCTCTTGTTGTTTTTCAATACTAGCAGAAACTGGCATCAACGTCTCAAATTCTTCCATGACTGCCTGAACTTGTCCCAAGTAAGTAGACATATCTAATTCCTGTTTCTTCAAGCTTGTCATTTGCGATATTACATCATAGAAACGAGATAT
>NW_017684199.1:0-768 GCF_001879085.1 Nicotiana attenuata
CCATACTCAGTCCAAAATCACACAATAGTATAAAAATATTCAACCCAAACTTCATTTAAAAATATTAACTTAATTTCTAATTTAAGAAAATGGCTGAGATTTCAAACACAGTATTAAATACCAGGACTGAGTTTAATATTTATAAATATGGTAAGAAACCATTAAAATAATCCCTGAAGGATTCAAGTAGTTGGCAAGAAGCCCAATTATGACAATTAATCCATTTTTATAAGGATATTACAAATCTACAATCAAATAGGTATCAATTTTATTAAGCGGGACGGACCGAGTCGCAATCCCTGACGGTGCTCTACCCCACGCCCGTTATCCGGCATGCAAGTCACCTCACATAGCACTACGTTATGCAAATTCGGGGTTTCGAACCCTCAACACAGCATTTACATTTATTACTAACCTCAAGCCGGCCAAGGTCCTAGCTTGCTATGCCCTTGCCTTTCGAATTCACCTCTTCGTGCATCGAATCTGACCAAAACCACAACGAATACGTCACAATATGCTAAGGGAATATAACCCAATCGAAAAGACTCGAAAAACATCGAAAATCACGAAGTTGGCAAAACCCGAGCCCCGGGCCCACTTCTCGAAAAATTATAAAATTTACATCACCGGATTCATTATCTCGCCACGAGTCTATACATATAAAGAACACCAAAACTCGGAGTCCAAATGACCCCTCAAATTCCCATTTTCATTCTCTAGGTTTCAAGCCTAAACACCATTTTTACCTTAATCCTTGAGTTTTCTAGT
>NW_017684199.1:3473-7776 GCF_001879085.1 Nicotiana attenuata
AGACTTCTTCCCGGCTCATCCGAGCTCGCGACATCCTTGTCTATACTGAGTTGTTACCTCTATCTTCACCTCAAATTCCATACCACTCATTGTACCCAACATGCCAACATACGATAGAACACGCCCTTCATCACAGCTTCGGAACCATTATTAGATTAACACTTCATCATGTAAAACTTTCTACTTAACTCACTTCAGGAGAACCATAGCAACACACAGGGGAATTCTCATAACCGTAGAATATGCAAATCTCTAAGTGGTGGTCTAACCCACCATAACCCTTTCGGGATCCGCCTACACATCACAGACCCATAATAATGGAGTACTCTCGAATAACATCGTTTACGGCGGACGACAGGCCTCACCTGAACCGCCGCAAATCACACGCGTAGCCTGATCATGCTGAAGGAATTGATCTCTACCACCAATATGCCAACAGATATTTGGCTAACCAATCCATCTTCTTTCGACTTACCCTGATTGCCCTAGAAATAATAGTAACTGCATTCAACATATAACACCATCCATCCGCACTCATCCCGAGTGACTTTGAATCACGAGACCATGCTGTCTCACATCCCACGAACCATTTCGTACCTTCCAACGGTTACATCGCAAATCAAAACATCCTAGAACATTCTACGAATTCCGAACCATTACTTGCACCTTCCTGATAGTGCTACATAGGAGCCCATAATTGACATAGAAAAATTATACCTCTTGACCTCTCCCAATGGAGACTCAGTTCTAATCACATATACAAATTCAAGATACCCAATTGTCACATGTAGAATCTCGACCACATTAGTACCATTCTCGAGAGTCATTTACTCTATTTAAATGCATTTAGCCTGGTCAAATGAACAGAACCACCTGTGCCTCGTTAGCACTCCGACACCGCAAGATATGACCTCGTCACATTACAAGCACGCATCTCCCTACTCTATACACCGAGCGCCCTTTACTAGCAGCAACTTAACAAATTCTGTGATTCTCACACACATACGAGGTACCGTATAACCTTTGAAAATAAAAATAAATTCCTTCACAGCCATCCTCGACCCCAATCTCCGCAAGCCACAACTAACTCACCAACGCGCCTCAAACTGGAATGAACATAGCACCTAGCCGTGCAATAAACTTAATCAATAGCAAACTCCCCAACTTGGCTCGAAGCCATAGATCAAAACGCACTCAATAAATCCTACGCATGTACTCTATTGCTGTCATGATATCATAGTGAGATTAACTCAAATCCTCTATAGGCTTGTGAAATCATAGATCAGTTAGAATTTAACTCTTCTGCAATTCTCACCTTCACCTTCGCGACAGATACACCCACTCCCTAAGCGACCAATTTTGATTTCAACACATTTTCTTTACTTGTAAATGAGATATCCTAACATACACATAAGGATCACACCACTTTAGAACACTCCGCGGGAGATAACCCACCTGTCTTCGCCTCAATATAACATTTCTGTATGTCTTCCACCATTATACACATTACACAGGTACTTCGTCTTCCTGAGTCTGAACTCATACCGTAACATGCAACTTACTTCACTCCCAACTAGGATCTTGAAAAGATTCTTCACACGCCCATAACTCGGAGCTATACCTCGAATAACGATGGAAATTCAAACACCTAATAGTTCTTCTATCATCCAGCAGGCCTTCCTCGCCACTTCAAAGTCATATAGATACCTCTCGCAGTGCTAACGTACTCATCACATAGCTACCCAACTACCATTCCCGCTAATGGGGACAATACCGAACGTATAAGTTCAAAAACACAGCTCATATAATCAGCATCTTGGTGCTCAAGCCATAAGCAAAATCCGGCCTCAAGTCCACCCAACTGGCCCGACATCAACTCACAAAGATCACGTCTCACCCCTCGATCAGGGCATCACAAGCTATTTAGGCACATCTGTTATTGAGCGCTCATGCACGCGTACGAACACGTCGAATGAATTTCAAGAGTTTCTTAGCTGAATCAAGAACGCACGATAAGAATTCAAGAATGTGAAGTTTTCCTAAAGGTTCTGCAACCTCTCGAGGATAAGTACAGACGTCTCCGTACCGATCCACGAGACTCTACAAAACCGGCTCATGACTCGCGAGACCAAGTAACCTAAGCTCTGATACCACCTTGTCACGACCAAAACCCCGGTCGTGATGGTGCCCAACACATTGCTAGGCAAGCCCGACCATTTACACAACCTTAGCCAAATAATCTATATAAATAAATAAATGTTCACTACTATAATGCCAATTTAGTGCGGAAATTCTAATATAATCTCTAACATTCGAAAATCCCAAAGTAAAATACTAAATAGCCCACAGAATCTGGTGTCACGAACATGAGCCTCTAGAAGCAGATTATTCACCTATTACAAGTCCGACTAGGAAAATAATACGAATAAAATAATGAAAGATAGAAGGGAGAGATCAAGGCTGCGAACGCCATGCAGCTACCTCGACACTCCCAGATAACTGCTGCTCAGCTAACAAGCCCTCACTCACCCTTTGGTGTACCTGGATCTGCACACAAGGTGCAAGGAGTATTGTGAGTACTTCCAACTCAGAAAGTAATAAACATAAATAAGGGTTGAGAGTAAGAAATCCTGGACAGGCACAAAGTAAGCTATAATTACAGCAGCTCAATCTAAATCATATCAACTCAATAAACTAATGAATACAATTATAGAAATATCACAACAGACAAATAAGTAAATGGCAATCAAGTATGCAATGCAACACATAAACCGGTACCTCCAGTACCCCGCTGCGGCCGTGCAGCACGCTCCATTTATTTAACGTCGACGGCGCTCACTGGGGGTGTGCAGACTCCGGGAGGGGCCCCTTACGGCCCAAGCGCAATAATAAGCCATCTCGTGGCATCAAACAGGCCCTTGGCCTCATATCAATATCATTATAATACTGCTGCGGCGTGCAGCCCGATCCCATACTCAGTCCAAAATCACACAATAGTATAAAAATATTCAACCCAAACTTCATTTAAAAATATTAACTTAATTTCTAATTTAAGAAAATGGCTGAGATTTCAAACACAATATTAAATACCAGGACTGAGTTTAATATTTATAAATATGGTAAGAAACCATTAAAATAATCCCTGAAGGATTCAAGTAGTTGGCACGAAGCCCAATTATGATAATTAATCCATTTTTATAAGGATATTACAAATCTACAATCAAATAGGTATCAATTTTATTAAGCGGGACGGACCGAGTCGCAATCCCTGACGGTGCTCTACCCCACGCCCGTTATCCGGCGTGCAAGTCACCTCACATAGCACTACGTTATGCAAATTCGGGGTTTCGAACCCTCAACACAGCATTTACATTTATTACTAACCTCAAGCCGACCAAGGTCCTAGCTTGCTATGCCCTTGCCTTTCAAATTCACCTCTTCGTGCGTCGAATCTGACCAAAACCACAACGAATACGTCACAATATGCTAAGGGAATATAACCCAATCGAAAAGACTCGAAAAACATCGAAAATCACGAAGTTGGCAAAACCCGAGCCCCGGGCCCACTTCTCGAAAAATTATAAATTTTACATCACCGGATTCCTTATCTCGCCACGAGTCTATACATATAAAGAACACCAAAATCGGAGTCCAAATGACCCCTCAAATTCCCATTTTTTTCCTCTTAGGTTTCAAGCCCTAAACCACCATTTTTGACCTTAATTCCTTGAGTTTTCAGTGTAATTCCATGTATTTGCATGATAAAATTGTGTTCTAAGTCCAAGAATGCTTACCTGATCGAAGTCCTTGAATTTCCTCTTCAAAATCGCTCAAGAACACCCCAAGTCCGAAGTTAAAAATATGTTTTCTGTAAAATTTCGCGAAGGGAATTAAAACCCTTTCTGACCAGTTATTTCCGCATCTGCGGCTACATAGCCGCATCTGCGACTTCTGCTTTTGCGATGGGGAGCCGCTTCTGCGGACAAGACCGCTTCTGCGATTCCTGTTACGCAAGTGCGGTTTCCTTTAGCCTTCCAAAATTCCGCATCTGCGGTCCTACTGTCGCATCCGCGACTCCGCAGATGCGGTCAGCATCTCCGCACCTGCGATGCATGTTGCTTCTGCGGCTCTTGAATCGCTTCTGCGGTACCGCTTCTGCGGTCCCATTTCCGCAGGAGCGAAAATACCAGAAGCAGCACAGGTTCTGCAATCTCCTAAGTTCAACACTTCCCGTTAGCCATCCGAAATCACCCCGAGGCCCTCGGGACCTCAACCAAAAATACAAACATGATCCAATACCTTA
>NW_017684200.1:0-1359 GCF_001879085.1 Nicotiana attenuata
CCAAAATTAAAAGACCATCCTGATGCATCTTACGTGCTACTTGCGTATCTGTTTGTTTCGGCTTGCATGTTGACTGGCTGCTATAATAGGAAAAGAAATCCAAAAAAATAGGAAAAGAAAATCGAAAAAATCAAGAGTGAGAGGTAGGTAACCTGAAACTCTGCCGAAATTTCAAAAAAAAAAACAAAGAGAAAGAAGTTGTTTTCAAAAGTCATGTTTCCCCTGTTCCGTCAAAACTGGCCGAACTACGCGGGTCTGATTCTCACCGGATGTGAGATACGTTGGCAAACCTCATCGGTTCCGGCCCATAGTTTTCAAAAATCCAAAAAATATTTTCCTTTACTTCATTCTTTAGAAAGGTCTGTCTTTGAGACCCCAATTTTCAAAAATCCAAAAATAATTTCCTTTACTTACTTCTTTAGAAAGGTCATTCTTTGAGACCCCAATTTTAAAAAAGAAATCCAAAAATATTTTCTTTTAATTTCTTATAAAAATCCAAAAATATTTTCTTTTAATTTCTTCTAAAAATCCAAAAATATTTTCATTTTTCTTTAGAACTTTTTCTTTCAAACAATTGAAAAGAAAATTCAAGATTCAAAAATATTTTCTTTAGAAGTCTTTCTTTCATAATTTTAACATAAAAGTCCAAAAATCCAAAGATATTTTGTTTCTTCTTTAGAAGTTTTTCTTTAGAAAATTTAAAAAAAAAAAGAAATTCAAAAAAAAAAAATTTAGTTTATTTCCTTTATTCCTAATCTTCCCGAAATACGCAAGATCTGATTCATGTTCCCACATGATACGTAGGCAACCCACATCAGATTCGATCAACTATTAAAAAAATGAAAAAAAAATGATGATAATAATAAGGACGGACTGAGTCCATTCTAACGTGTCTTTTGTTTTGAATTGTGAAGAAAGTTTGAGGTGGTCGGTTTGTGGCAAGCTGACAACACAAAATCCAAAGGAAAAAATGACAACTGACATCAAAGCTGTTGCAAGCAGTCATGAGACTCAGGGTTAGAGGGTTCAACAAGAATCTACTGTGGTTGAGGAAAATAGAGTACTGAAAGAAAAAATGACTGAAATGTGTCAAGCATGGGCCAATGGCCAAGGACCGCCCTTATCTATTCCTGGTTTCCCAGAGTTCACACCCATCTCGACTACTACCACTAAGGTCTCATTGTCTGATCAATCCTATCCACCTGGGTTCAGCCTTTATCCCAACTATACGGCTACTGTTGGAACTTCTGTTGCGCGCTTCCAATGTGTGACATTGACAACCAATCAGATAACCACTACTGTTATGCCTGTCTTCACCGTCTCACAGTCGACGGTGGTGCAGAGGAAAACTCATGAGTC
>NW_017684200.1:4939-7772 GCF_001879085.1 Nicotiana attenuata
AAAAAAAATGAAAAAATGATGATACCAACTGAGTCCATTCTAACGTGTCTTTTGTTTTGAATTGTGAAGAAAGTTTTAGGTGGTCGGTTTGTGGCAAGCTGACAACACAAAATCCAAAGGAAAAAATGACAACTGACATCAAAATGAGACTCAGGGTCAGAGGGTTCAACAAAAATCTAGTGTGGTTGAGCAAAATAGAGTACTGAAACAAAAAATGACTGAATGCGTCAAGCATGGGCCAATGGTCAAGGACCGCCCTTATCTATTCCTGGTTTCCCAGAGTTCACACCCATCTCGACTACTACCACTCAGGTCTCATTGTCTGATCAATCCTATCCACCTGGGTTCAACCTTTATCCCAACTATACGGTTACAGTTGGAACTTCTGTTGCGCGATTCCAAAGTGTGCCATTGACAACCAATCACATAACTACTACTGTTATGCCTGTCTTCACCGTCTCAAAGCCGAAGGTGGTGCAGAGGAAAACTCATGAGTCACAGTTTGCTACCCAGCAAGAACAATCACACTCTCCTGAGTACCACTCGTACCTATTTGATCTTCCTGCAAAGATTGAGAAGCCAGCCCGAAAGATGGCACAGGAAGAAATGACCCAAAGAGTGAAAAGCTTAGAACAACAGTTGAAAAACATGCAAGGGTTGGCAGGTCAGAAGAGTATTGCCTTCAAGGATCTATGTATGTTCCCCGATGTTCGTTTTCCACTTGGTTTCAAGACTCCCTAATTTGAAAAGTATGATGGACATGAAGACCCCACCCCACCTGAAAAGGTATTGCAATCAACTAAGAGGTGCGGGAGGAAAGGAAGAATTACTAATGGCTTATTTTGGGGAAAGCCTTACGGGAGTAGCCTCCGAATGGTTTATGGATCAAGACACATCTCGCCGGTATGTCTGGGATGACATGGCACAGGCCTTTGTCAAATAGTTCCAATACAACATTGACATCGCCCTAGACCGCAATTCCCTTTCAAACCTGAAGAAGAAACCAACTGAAAGTTTCAGGTAATATGCCATTAAATGGAGAGAGCAAGCGGCTAGAGTTAAGCCACCCATGGATGACCACGAGTTAATCACTGTCTTTCTTCAGGCTCAAGAGCCGGATTATTTTCAAATCATGATGTCCGCAGTGGGTAAATCCTTCTCGGAAGGTCTCAAAATAGGGGAAATGGTTGAGAATGGCCTTAAGACAGGACGAATTATAAGTCAAGCAGTTCTCAAAGCCGCAACTCAAACTGTCCAGATTGAATCTGATAATTTTTGTGACACGAATGAGAAGGAAAACCATGATGATATATGGGTTGATAAGAGGTGCTAAGAGAACATCTCGAAGGTATGAACAACCTCGTCTGGTTTCCGACGATTCCCCTGAATACTATTATCCACCTCAGAACCCTCAATAATCTGTTGCTTCACCTTAGTATGTTGCCCAACCACCAGAAGGCGAGCACGAGCATCACAAAATCTCCACCAGCCTCCACAAAATTTTCAAATGCCCTATAACCCACATCCAAGCCAGGGATATAGAGAGGACAGAGGTTGAAAGATAATTTTACACCAATAGGAGAGTCTTATGCAATCTTGTTTGAGAAATTAAAGCATTATGACATGATTGCACCTATTCCTCCAAATCATATGGACCCACGTGCAAGAAGCTTTGACCCTTCTAAAAGGTGTGAATACCATTCCAATGCCCAAGGGCACAATGTTGAAAGCTGTCGGGATTTGAAAAGAGAAATAGAAAGGATGATCCAGGAAAAATTGATTGAAATTGGAGAAGGCCCTGGTGATTGTGATGAGAAAATTTGTGGCTCAATGTCAAGATTAGCAATTGAAAAGTCATTCCCTCCTCACTAGGAAGGAATCTTGGTAGCTTGTTTTGATGTTTTTTCTATTATCTGGGTTATTTCAGGGTTGTGATCCAGATTTTATTTGTTTTATTGAGTCAAACCCTTCTATGCCTCTATTCTGTTTGTGTGAGTCTTGTATGTCTGTTTTGTTGCTATTTTCATTATCCGGGTTATTTTAGGGTTGTAACTCGGATTTTAGGTTGTTCGTCTTGTTGTTTACTCAATGAAACACAGTTTGTTTTTTAGTTTCATTCCTTGCTTAGTTCTTTTCCCGCTAGTTTTAGTGATATGACATGCATGCGGAATTTTTGGCCATATCATAGAAAATCGATTTAAGCTTGAATTGGATAAATGAGAACAAGACATTTTTGAGGATGAATAAAGAGATGAAATACTTAGGAACTAAGGTCGAGTAAAATTCACCTTCAAATCATAGTGAGGATCGGTCTTGAGGATGTTTAATCAATTGAAGTTTGTTGGAAAGTCTGACATTAAGGGATGGAAAGTGTCTTGTGACCACGACACACCAAGAAGATAGGCATGTTCATCAATGTTGTGATCGCAAAAAGATACTATGTTTGTCATTCTCGAGGCTGGGAGGCCCTTTTTCTGCTACCCAAACACTTTATACCCTTTGTTACCCCTTTTGAGCCTGTGTTATTTTCTTTGACCACCCTCTTTTGAAATCGGGTTTAGCGTCAAACGTCCAAAAAAAATGAAAAAAAAAATAATAACAATAAAGGTCCATGCCCCAAGAGTACAAACTGGGGCAGCTCTTTGAAGGTTCAAGTGGAAAAAAGAAGAAGAAGAAGAAGAAGAAGAAGAAGAAGAAAAGAACTGTCGAAGGTCCATGCCCCCAGAAGATAGAAGCTGGGGCAAACAAAAAGAGAAAAAAAAAGAAAAAAAAGAAAGAAAAAAAAGATAGAGGAACAGAAAGAAAAATTATAGTTAGGTCAGATGTTTGAACT
>NW_017684201.1:0-810 GCF_001879085.1 Nicotiana attenuata
GTTATTAATTGTGGACACGTTCACGTGACATGATTTTTGACGTGCCAAACAAGCGGGTATACGTACGCGTAACTCGTTTCAAGATAATTTTTCTTATTTAAAGGTGGTGAAAGAAGCAAAAGCACATAGGTTTTAAAATCAGTAATTAAATAATTTCATAAGCCAAGTATTATCAAAGCGACCGTGCTAGAACCACGGAACTCGGGAGTGCCTAACACCTTCTCCCGGGTTAATAGAATTCCTTACCCGGATTTCTAGTTCGCGGACTATAATAACAGAGTCATTCTTTTCCTCGATTCGGGATTAAAACCGGTGACTTGGGACACCATAAATCTCCCAAGTGGCGACTCTGATTTTTATAAAATGAATCCCGTTTCGATTGTCACTTCAAGTTGGAAATAACTCCCTTTATTATACCCCCTTCCCCGGGGTGTAGTAAGTGAAAAAGGAGGTGTGACAGCTCTGGCGACTCTACTGGGGATCTAAAACCCAGAACTTTTATTCAGGGTTCAAGAATTTGAGCTTATTTCATGATTTTTACTTGGCTTATTTGTTATTGATATTATTGTATTTTGTGAACCTTTGTGCTAACTGCTATCTGTTTACCGCTTTGATATCGTTGCATTGTATATAATTGTCTTCTTACGCCACCCCTTTAGTTTTTCTTTAAAAAATTGGTGCATACGTTCGCGTAGCCCGCTTTTTTTTCTAGAAAATATACCAAATAGAGCGAGGCTGGGCAAGCGACAAGGCCGGGCAGACTTCAGTATATCTCTTGTGTATCACCTATGTATCTCTGTGTATAGGCTC
>NW_017684201.1:4155-7772 GCF_001879085.1 Nicotiana attenuata
AAGACAAAACAAAAGCAAATAAGAGAAATAGAAAAAAAAAGAAAAGAAAAAGAAGAAAGAGAAAGGAGAAGAGAAAGTTTGCAATTAGCAAGTAAGGAAATGGAAAGCCGGGATGACGCATGCAACCAAGCAAAGGCATAATAGAAATGGTTAACTGCTTAGGTGCATTTACTCCTCAATGTGCAGTTATCTATCTGTTAATGCCCTAACCGCTAACAAAATTGTTGTTGATGAGTTCAGGCAAGTGGTTAAGTTGACTGGCATTCTGGCAACCCATCCCTACAACACCCGCTCTAAGGATAAGTCAAACATGGTCAACCAGGAATTGGAAGCAAGCATTGTCGACCCATCTAGGGAGGAGGAAGTAGTGGACATTAATGCAATGAAGGAGGAGATGTATAAACTGAAGCAACAAATGGCCGAGATGTACCAGGCCTGGTCGAAGGGACATCCACCACCAGCCTATCCTGCTAAACCCTCTTACCTCCCACCACTAGCTCAGCCTCAAGATCCTCCCACAGTGAATTCATCACCGGCTTTCCCTACTTACCAGCAGTATTACGGAACCACCTCTCAAACACCACCACCTCCACCACCCAAACAAATCCCATGCCCTCCACCACCAATCGCTCCTGTGTTCGTGGCTCCCCCACCTGCCACACTACACAGGTCTTCTAGCGAACCTTTGTTCCAAACTCATGATAACCAGTACTACCCACCCGAGGCCACTTTCAAACCACCAGAGCCATGCCCTTACACTCCCCGCCTTGATCTCTCAGCAGAAGAAGAAAAGCCTCCCAAAAACCCTGAGCAAGAGGAATTGATACGGAAGGTTAAGAGCTTAGAACAGTCATTCCGAAATATGCAGGGGCTCGGAGGACAAGTGAGTGTAGCTTACAAGGACCTGTGCCTGTTTCCTGATGTCCAGTTGCCAGCAGGATTCAAGTTACCCAAGTTTGACTTATATGATGGCCATGGTGATCCGGTGGCCCACTTAAGGGGGTTCTGCAGCAAGATGAGAGGAGCTGGAGGAAAGGACGAGCTATTGATGGCATATTTTAGTCAAAGTCTAAGTGGTGCGGCCTTGGAATGGTACACTCGATAGGATCATGCTCGATGGTATACTTGGGACGATCTGGCCCAGGCGTTTGCATGTCACTTTCAGTATAATCTCGAAATTGTCCCAGACCGTCTGTCATTGACTAAAATTGAGAAAAAGCCTGGGGAAAGCTTCAGAGAGTACGGTTTCCGGTGGAGAGAACAAGCGGCAAGAGTCGATCCTCCAATGAAAGAAAGCGAGATGGTTGATTACTTCTTACAGGCTTTTGATCCCACCTACTATGGTCACTTGGTGTCAGCAGTGGGAAAATCTTTCAACGAGGTAGTAAAAATGGGAAGTATGGTGGAAGAGGGTCTCAAGTGTAACAAAATTATGAGCTATTCAGCAATCAAAGCAACTACTCAGGCTATTCAGAGCGGCACTGGAGGAGCATTGGGAAAGAAGAAGAAAGAAGAGGTTGCAGTAGTGGAATCGAGAGCTTGGTCCAGAGGTCCATCACCATATTATCACCAACCTCGCCCCCACCCCCAAACCTACCCACACACCTCATATGGCCCACCACAGCACTATTACCCACCTCATGTCCCCAATTTCTCTGTCCACCATGCCCAAACATACCCCCAACCTCCTACCCACGCACAATGGCGCACACCTACCCCACAAAATACTTACTCATCTCAAAACACCTACCCACCCCCAAGAACCAACAGAAATCCCGCTGGAACCGGTTTTCGACCCAATCCCGCATTTAAGAATGATAGGTTGCAAAAGAAGAAGACTTTCACTCCCTTGGGTGAATCTTACACTAGCCTGTACCACAGATTGAGACAGTTGGGCATGCTGGATCCGATTGAACCCAAATTGCCAAATCCTCCCCCAAGGAATCTGGACCACTCTGTGAGTTGTGAATATTGCTCAGGTGCGCCGGGACATGCAAAAGAAAAATGTTGGCACTTGAAAACGGCCATCCAAGAACTCATTGATACCCGCCGAATTGAAGTGCAAGACCCAGAAGCGCCTAACATCACCCAAAATCCATTACCAACTCATCACGAGACCCATATGATCAAGCTAGTCCAAAAGGGAGAGCATAAGAAGCCGTCACAAACCGTAATGATGATCAGGGCTAGTGAGCATAGATCGAATGAGAAACTAGCAAAGGAGGGAGCATTGATCAAGGAAGGAGAAACAATTAGCAAACCAGTTGTAGTAATGAAGAAAGAGCTTTTGAGCAGTGTTAAAGTGGTAGTGTCTGGGGAAGCTGTTAAGCCCGCTGTGATTGTGAAAGGGGCTCGCACAGAGCCGGTTGTCATCAAGCCTGTGACTCAGCTACCGGTACTCAGTGGAAAGGCCGTCCCATGGAATTACGGCCGAGTGACAGTGATGTATTAGGGAAAGGAAGTCAAGGAAGAAGTTTGTGAAACACATGGTCTGACTTGCTCGGGGAGATGTTTTGCTCCTGACGAGTTGAGAAAAGGCTAGACTTACCAAAGACAATCCAGCATCAGTGAAGAAAGCTGTAACCGAAGAGGAGGCAGAAGAATTTTTGAAGAAAATGAAGGCCCAGGATTATTCCATTGTAGAACAGTTGAGAAAGACCCCGGCGCAAATCTCTTTGCTATCCTTACTGATTCACTCAAATGAGCACCGCTAGGCATTGATGAAAATTCTGAATGAGGCCCACGTTCCCGATAAGATTTCTGTGAACCATTTAGAGAAAATAGAAAACAAGATCTTTGAAGTCAACAGGGTTACATTTTCTGATGATGAGGTACCTTTGGAAGGCACTGAACATAATAAAGCACTCTACCTCATGGTGAAATATGAAGACTCCGTGGTCACCCTGGTGCTTGTTGATAACGGGTCCAGTGCAAACATTTGCCCTCTCTCCACCCTGGAAAAGTTAAAAGTGGACAGTGAGAGAATTCATAAGTATAGCATTTGCGTGCGAGGATTTGATGGGGGAGGCAAGGACACAGTTGGGGATATAGTGCTGGAGCTGACAATAGGCCCAGTTGAATTCACTATGGAGTTCCAGGTGCTCGATGTGGCTGTCTCTTACAATCTCTTGTTAGGCCGACCCTGGATCCATGCAGCAAAGGCAGTGCCATCTACCTTGCATCAGGTGGTCAAATTCGAATGGGACAGGCAAGAGATTGTGGTGCATGGGGAAGATAGTTCGTGTATTCTGGGTGACGCCATTGTGCCTTTTATAGAAGCTGAGAATGACAAAGGCCCATGGGTTTACCAAGTCTTCGATACGGTCTCAGTCGAGAAAATCCCAGAAGGGAAATGTATCCCTGTGCCAAAGGTAGCTGCTGCATCCGTCATGGTTGCGTCGGAAATGCTGAAGAACGGATTTATACCTGGAAAAGGCTTGGGTGCTTCTCTACAAGGCATCGTACAACCAGTATCCCTTCCCGCAAACCTGGACACTTTTGGCTTGGGCTTCAAACCCACTGATGCAGATATAAGGCGAGCTAGAAAAATGAAAAAGAAAGCATGGACCCTTCCAAAACCCATTCCCCGCCTTTCCCGTTCCTTTGTCAGGCCTGGT
>NW_017684202.1:0-7770 GCF_001879085.1 Nicotiana attenuata
TCATGTACCGATTCTTGATTGCCCGTTATGGTAGAATATTCATGTGGGACTTTCTCAAATTTTACACGTGTGATACATGTTCCTTCTATTTCTCCAAGTAACGCTCTTCGCATCGCAATGCCTATGTGTCGGCTTGGCCTTTCATAAGTGGAGACAGAATAAAGCGTCCATATAAAGGCGTTTACTGTCTGTTCTTGATTCAACACACTTCCACTGTAGTGTCCGAGTAGATACTGTTACTTTCTCTCGAACCATAGTACTATTATTTGATTAGATCATCGAATCTTTTATTTCTCTTGAGATTTCTTCAATGTTCAGTTCTACACACGTCTTTTTTTCGGAGGTCTACAGCCATTATGTGGCATAGGAGTTACATCCCGTACGAAAGTTAATAGTAGGTTGATGTTATTTTGGTGATTTGAATGCACGAGCAATTCCCTATGATGTTTTTAGGTTGGCGTGCATGTTTGGTTTGGAGCCCCGAGGGCTCGGGTGAGTTTTGGATAGGCCACGGAGTGGAATTTTAACTTAGGAAATTGCAGGTTCTTCAGCTGGTATGATCAGGTCTGCAAGCTTCGCAAATGCAAGATCGCAAATGCGAGAAAACAGCCGCAAATGCGAAAGGACCCGGTCTGCCTTGGGGTCGCAAATGCGAAAGGGCCATCGCATTTGCGAAGTGGCCCGGATTTCCCCAGTGTCGCAAATGCGACGGATTTATCGCAAAAGCGACTTCGCAAATGCGAAAGTCCCTTCGCAAATGCGAGCATAGCAGACTTCTGGGTTCGCAATTGCGAACCCTGGTCGCAATTGTGACATCAGAGACCTGTGAATTCATAACTTAGACGCATTTCAACCATTTTTCACACTCTTTCAAAATAAAAATACTCTTGGGCGATTTTTCANTTTCTAACTCGTTTTCTTCAATCTTTAACATCTTTTCACATGATTTCAACTCAAAATCAAACGTTTTCATAGGGGAAATTGGGTGTTTTGGGTAGAACCTAGGTTTTTCAAATTTTGGGGATTTGGACCTCGATTTGAGGCCCGATTTCAAAAGAAATTGTATATTTGAGTTCGTGGGTGAATGAGTAATCGGGTTTTGGTTCAAACCTTGGGTTTTGACCATGTGGGCCCGGGGTCGATTTTTAACTTTTTGGGAAAGACTTTAGAAAACTTATTTCCATGCATTAGAACTGATTTATTTAGCATTTATTGATATAATTAAGTAACTTGTGGCAAGATACGAGCGAATTGGTGGTGGAATCAAGAGGTAAAGCGATAGTTGAGGCTTGAATTGTGTTCGAGGCATCGAGGTAAGTGTTTGGTCTAACATTTGCGTGAGGGATTAGGAGTTGTGTCCTATTTGCTATGTGCTATTTGTTGAGTACGACGTATAGGCATGGTGACGAGTATCTATACGTTGGTTTCAAGCATTCCCGTGAGTCTTATATTATGATTATTATGACTCCGTTTGTATTGTTTATGCCCTTTTGTGATGATTTCTATTGTTGGGCAAAGTTTGTGGAAGAAATGGTAATATTTGAACAATGAGGAGCATTGGCCCAAGTTGTGAAGTGAATTACGAAAGAATAATTGGCATTTGAACCATATAGAGCATTGGCTCAAATTGTGAATCGGGTTGTGAAGTAAATGTGAAAACGAGAAGAGGTTTATGGTGTTGTTCCCTTGCCGGGATGTTGTTGTTTTGATATTGTTCCTTTGCCGGGATCTTATTATGATTCATTTTATTTTCTTGCCCTTATTGTTTGTGTTTGTTGTTTGGGTAAGGAAGAGTGTAAAGCACGAAGGGTTATGCCGTGCATTGATTTGGTGAGAGAGTGTAAAAGCACGAAAGGTGATGCCGTGTATGATTTTTTGAGGAAGAGTGTAAAGCACGAAAGGTGATGCCGTGCCTCACGATGTACCATTCCGTGCCGATTATATTAATTTTATGGTGAGGATGAGAGTAAAAGCACGAAGGGTGATGCCGTTCAGTTTATATTGATTTTTATGGTGAGGATGAGAGCAAAAGCACGAAGGGTGATGCCGTGCACTTGTGTGATTTTTGACTCTTGTTGAAAATTGAGTTATGGTGTTCCTTATGTTTACCTGCTGTTCTCCTGTTATCATTTGTTGTTTCCCCACAGCATGTTTCCCCCTCCCATCCTTGACTTTACATTTCTGCTTTTATTTTTCTGCTGTAAATGACATAACTGCACAGGTTTATTTAGTAGTCTGGTCCTAGCCTCGTCGCTACTTCACCGAGGTTAGGCTAGGAACTTACCAGCACATGGGGTCGGTTGTGCTGATACTACACTCTGCACTCTTTTGTGCAGATCCCGGTGCTGTAGATTACGGACCGAAGTGAGATAGCTATTTCGCGTTCATCAGGCGATCCGAGGTAGTCCTGCAGGCGTCTGCAGGCCTTGGTGTCTCCTTCTAGCTATTATTCCTGTTTCTTTCTTGTATTTCTAGAGACAATTTGTATTATTTTCTTTCAGACCTTTATTTGTAGTACTCTTAGACCGTCTGTGAAGTTGTGACACCAGTCTTGGGTAGTGTTGTTATGGAATGGTAATTGCAGTATTATTTAAACTTGAAATTTAGTCTTCCGTTTATTAAACTATGTTGTTTATTAATTGTTTGATCTTAGTTGTTAATGGATTTTAAAATGGAAATAAGGTAAATAGTTAAGTTGGTTGGCTTGCCTAGCTTTCCCGAGTAGGCGCCATCACGACTCCCGAGGGTGGGGAAACCCGGGTCGTGACAAGTTGGTATCAGTGCTCTAGGTTACATAGGTCTCACAATTCACAGACAAGCTTAGTAGAGTCTGAGGGATCGGTACGGAGACGTCTGTATTTATCCCCCCAAGGCTACAGAGTTAGGAAAAACTTCACATCTATTATTTCCCGTCGTGCGGTTTGGTTTCTCAATGCTAATTGAATTTCTACTCTGTTCTTTCGCAGATGCCGAGAACACGCGCTTCCTCTTTCGCTGATCAACAGCCCGAGCCCCCAGCAGCAGCTCCCACGAGGGGCAGAGGGCGAGGCCGAGCCGTGCTAGAGGTCGGGGTAGGGGCAGAGCTCATCCCGGAGCAGCAGCACCAGTGGCAGAGCCTCAGGTTGAGTTTGACGAGGGGGTTCTGGCCCAGGCAGTTCCGGTGGGCCCAACTCGGGTCCCAGAGGGGTTCATTACTACCCTAGTACTTCAGGATACTCTGGTCCGTCTAGTAGGCCTCATGGAGAGTGTCACCCAGGCAGGCTTGCTTCCTGGAGCACCAGCCGTCTCTCAGGCTGGAGGAGGGGCCCAGACTCCTGCTACTCGTACTCCGGAGCAGGTGGCTCCCCAGTTTCAGACTCTAGCAGCCCAGCTAGTTGGAGCAGTTCAGTCGGGTGTGGTAGCCCAGACCGGTGACGGAGCAGCTATGACTGCCGATGCCTTGTGGAGATTGGATAGGTTCACCAAGCTCTTCACTACCACTTTCAGCGGTGCATCTTCTGAGGATCTCCAGGATTATCTAGACAGCTGTCACGAGGTTCTCAGGAACATGGGGATACTGGAGACCAATGGGGTCGATTTTGCTACTTTTCGCTTATCTGGATCCGCCAAGACTTGGTGGAGAGATTATTGTTTGGCTATACTAGCCGAATCACCAGCTTTGACTTGGGAGCAGTTTACTCAGCTATTCTTGGAGAAGTTTCTTCCCGTTACTCAGAGAGAGATCTATCGGAGGCAGTTTGAGTGTCTCCAGCAGGGTTCCATGACTGTTACTCAGTATGAGACCAGGTTTATCGAGTTGGCCTGTCATGCTCTACTTATACTTCCCACTGAGAGAGAGAGAGTGAGGAGGTTCATTGAGGGACTTATCCAGCCTATTCGACTTCAGATGGTTAAGGAGACGGAGAGTGAGATTTCTTTCCAGGAGGCGGCCAATGTGGCCAGGAGAGTTGAGATGGTTTTATCGCAGTGAGGTGGTCAAGGGTCTGACAAGAGGCCTCGTCATTCAGGCAAATTCAGTGGCGGCTCGTCTGGAGGCAGGGATTCGTATGGTAGAGGCCATCCTCCTAGGCCTTTTCAGTCGGCACTTCAGGTTTCTCACGGTGCTTCAGGTGGCCGTGGTTCTCACATGCAGTATTCTTATCAGCAGTCCTGCAGTGCACCACCAGCTCCTATCAATGCGCCGCCGCTCCACAGTTTTCGGGGTGGTCATTCAGGTCGTCAGGGTCAGCAGTCTCAGCAGCCGAGGACTTGTTATACTTGTGGTGATACGGGTCACATTGCTAGATTTTGTCCTCGAGCATCGAGCAGCTCTCAGCAGTCGGGTTCCCGTGCCATGGTTCAGGCACCGAGTGTTCCACAGCCCGCCCAGCCAGCCAGAGGTGGAGGTAGAGGTGCTAGAGGTGGAGGTAGAGGTGTTAGAGGTGGAGCTCAGGCCGCTAGGGGTGGAGGCCAGCCATTAGCAGGCCGTCCTAGGGATGTAGTCCAGGGTGGTGGGCCCAGCCCCGATGTTATGCTTTCCCAGCCAGGCCTGAGGCTGAGGCTTCCGATACAGTTATCACAGGTACGGTTCTGGTATGTAGTAGGGATGCTTCAGTGCTATTTGATCCAGGGTCTACATACTCTTATGTGTCATCTTATTTTGCGCCATATCTGGTCATGCCTAGTGATTCTTTGAGTGCTCCTGTTTATGTGTCTACACCGGTGGGTGACTCTACTGTGGTAGATAGTGTTCATCGTTCTTGCGTAGTTGTGATTGGGGGTCTTGAGACCCGAGTAGACTTGTTACTGCTGGACATGGTTGATTTTGATGTCATATTGGGGATGGATTGGTTATCACCTTACCACGCTATCTTGGATTGTCATGCCAAGACTGTGACCTTAGCCTTACCGGGTCTACCTCGTTTAGAGTAGAGAAGAACTCCTGGTCATTCTACCCGTAGTGTTATCCCATAAATGAAAGCTCGACGAATGGTCGAGAAGGGGTGTTTGGCCTATTTGGCATATGTCCGTGATTCTAGTGCCGAGGTTCCTTCTATTGATTCTGTGCCCGTTGTTCGTGAGTTTCCTGAGGTATTTCCTTCAGACCTGCCGGGCATGCCACCCGACAGGGATATTGACTTCTGCATTGATTTGGCCCCGGGCACTCAGCCCATTTCTATTCCGCCATATAGTATGGCCCCGCCTGAGTTGAAAGAGTTGAAGGAGCAGTTGCAGGACTTGCTTGATAAGGGTTTCATTAGGCCCAGTGTCTCGCCATGGGGTGCGCCGGTGTTGTTTGTCAAGAAGAAGTACTGATCGATGAGAATGTGTATAGATTACCGGCAATTGAACAAGGTCACAATCAAGAATAAGCATCCTCTGCCGAGGATTGATGATTTGTTCGACCAGCTTAAGGGTGCCCAAGTGTTCTCTAAGATTGACTTGACATCTGGCTACAATCTTAGGGCATCTGATGTCCCTAAGACAGCTTTCCGCACTCGGTACGGGCATTATGAGTTCTTGGTGATATCGTTTGGGTTGACAAATGCCCTAGCAACCTTCATGGATTTGATGAACCGAGTGTTTAGGCCTTACTTGGATTCGTTTGTGATAGTCTTCATTGACGATATTTTGATCTATTCTCGCAACCGGGAGGAGCATGAGCAGCATCTGAGAGTGGTTCTTCAGACTCTGAGAGATAGTCAGCTGCATGCTAAGTTTTCAAAGTGTGAGTTCTGGTTGAGTTCAGTTGCTTTCTTGGGTCATGTGGCATCCGCAGAGGGTATCCAGGTAGATCCAAAGAAGATAGAGGCAGTGAAGAACTGGCCTTGACCCACATCATCTATAGAGATTCGGAGTTTCTTGGGTTTGGCAGGCTATTATCATCGGTTCGTGGAGGGGTTTTCATCTATCGCAGCCCCGATGACCAGGTAGACCCAGAAGGGTGCCAAGTTTAGGTGGTCGGATGAGTGCGAGGCGTCTTCCAGAAGCTCAAGATAGCTTTGACTACGGCGCCAGTGTTGGCTTTGCCCACAGGAATAGGGCCATATATAGTTTATTGTGATGCATCTCGTGTTGGGCTTGGTGCGGTGTTGATGCAGGATGGCAAGGTCATTGCTTATGCTTCCCGTCAGTTGAAGATTCATGAGAAGAACTATACAGTCCACCATTTGGAGTTAGCAGCCATTGTTCACGCGCTGAAGATTTGGAGGCATTATCTGTATGGCGTGGCATGTGAGGTGTTCATGGATCACAAGAGTTTGCAATACTTGTTCAAGCAGAAGGAGCTAAATTTGAGGCAGAGAAGGTGGTTGGAGCTGTTAAAAGACTATGATATCAACATCTTATATCATCCGGGAAAGACCAATGTGGTGGCCGATACTTTGAGTAGGAAGTCAGCCAGTATGGGCAGTCTTGCGTATATTCCGGTCGGTGAGAGATCGCTTGCTTTGGATGTTCAGGCTTTGGCCAATCAGTTCGTGAGGTTGGATGTTTCTGAGCCTAGCCGTGTATTATCTTGCACAGTTGCTCGCTCTTCTTTATTGGAGTGTATTCGGGATCGGCAGTACGATGATGCTCATTTATGTGTCCTCAGAAACACGGTGCAGCAAGGAGGTGCCAAGTAGGTTACATTGGGAGATGATGGAGTTTTGAGAATGCAGGGTCGTATTTGTGTGCCTAATGTGGATGGACTTCGCGAGTTGATTTTAGAGGAGGCCCATAGTTCCCGGTACTCTATTCATCCGGGCGCCGCTAAGATGTATCAGGATTTGTTGCAGCATTATTGGTGGAGAAGAATGAATAAGGACATTGTTGCGTATGTGGCTCGGTGTTTGAATTGTCAACAGGTTAAGTACGAGCATCAGAGGCCTGGTGGTTTGTTCCAGAAGATTGAGATTCATGAGTGGAAGTGGGAGCGTATCACTATGTACTTCGTTGTTGGACTCCCACGGACTCAGAGGAAGTTCGATGCAGTGTGGGTTATTGTTGATAGGCTGACCAAGTCAGCGCATTTCATTCCTGTGGCAGTCTCCTATTATTCCGATAGGTTAGCTGAGATCTAAATCCGGGAGATTATTCGTCTTTATGGTGTGCCCATGTCTATCATCTCGGACCGAGGTAGGCAGTTTACCTCACATTTCTGGAGAGCAGTTCAGCGAGAGTTGGGCACACGAGTTGAGTTGAGCACTGCGTTTCATCTTCAGACGGACGGGCAGTCCGAGCGGACTATTTAGATTTTAGAGGATATGCTCCGAGCTTGTGTTATTGACTTTGGAGGCTCATGGGATCAGTTTTTGCCTTTAGCGAAGTTTGCCTACAACAACATCTACCAGTCGAGCATTAGATGGCTCCTTATGAGGCTTTATATGGTAGGCGGTGTCGGTCTCCGGTCGGATGGTTTGAGCCGGGAGAGGCTCTGTCGTTGGGTATGGATCTAGTGCAGGATGCCTTGGACAAGTTCAAGATCATTCAGGATAGACTTCGTATAGCTCAGTCCAGGCAAAAGAGTTACGCCGACCGTAAGGTTCGTGATTTGGCATTCATGGTCGGTGAGCGAGTATTGCTTCGGGTGTCACCTATGAAGGGTGAAATGAGATTTGGGAAGAGGGGAAAGCTTAGCCCTAGGTTTATTGGCCCATTTGAGATTCTTCATCGAGTGGGAGAGGTGTCTTACAGACTTGCGTTGCCGACGAGCTTATCAGCCGTGCATCCAGTGTTTCATGTGTCCATGCTTCGTAAGTATCACGACGATCCATCCCACGTGTTAGATTTCAGCACTGTCCAATTGGA
>NW_017684203.1:0-2959 GCF_001879085.1 Nicotiana attenuata
AAGTTTACTATAGGAGTTTGTGTTTATTGTGTTCTTGCATGTGCTTAAGGTTTTCTTGATGTTGATTAAGTTAAATGGATGGAGTAGACATGAACTAGTGAATAAAGCTACTAATTGAAGATAGTTGGAGTTGAGGATTGTTTCCTTTGTTATAAATATATGGTATAAGGATGGAATCATTGATGAATGACTTCATTATGTTAATGATAGTTTTAAATTAATGTAAGAAGTCTATAAGGGGTGATATGGGTTATGCGGATTCCAATCTGAGCTTGCCGCTCGTCGTGAAGTAGTTGTGTCTTGTTGTTGTTATATGGTATCTTGTTATTGATATTTATAGGTTGCTGGACTTCCCTGGCTGTTGTTGTTGCTATATGGTATTGGAGGAGGCCCTTGTTACAAGGGAGATGCTGCCCGAATTTACGTAGACGAGCTACTAGCTTAAGTTACAGACTTAGCCTTTGCTCAACACTGATTTTGAATCTCCTTATGCTATGATAGATCGAGTTGACTTGTTTGAAGAGTTGCTTAGAAGGTATTAAGGACTCAACATGTTTAAGGTATGTTAAGGCTCTTCCTTCATTCTTTTGTCATGATCTAAAGTGAAACGAACATAAACGATACGCTATTTCATAATGAATCTACTCCTAGCAACTAAGGTTGTCCATGTTATTCTTTCTTACAAAGTTATTCCAAGAAAGTATATTGAGTCCTAGTGAAGTTCATATTGATGGTATGATGTCCATAATGTTAATCGATGGTGCAATGACTTTACGTCACTCCAAAAGGTTTAGAACATGATTCCATGAGTCTAGCATGCATTATATATGTATCTACTTTACTCTACCGACCGCGCTATAGACGGCCGGGTATGGCACCTATTGTGCAACCACTGATCAGTTGGGTTTTACCGAGCTCCATGTGGCCGGGTATGATTCTACCGAGCCTTATGATGGCCGGGTACGTTTTTACCGAGTCCTTTTTGAGGCCGGGTACGATATGATGATGATGATGCCCATAGAGGCGTATGTTTTTAAAAGTTTATGTATATATATGTATTATGCATTTCATGTCAGTATCCCCCAGAGGCACTCAGATGTTACAGGTTGTATCTCCTCTATCTCTTTTTACATTACTGTTCTTGTTTATGCTCTCCTGCCTTACATACTCGGTACTTTATTTGTACTGACGTCCCATTTGCCTGGGGACGCTGCGTTTCATGCCCGCAGGTCCCGATAGAAAGGTTGACATTCCTCCAAGTAGGCTATCAGTTCAGCGGAAGGCGTTGGTGCACTCCACTTGCTTCGGAGTTGCCTATTTGGTCAGTATGCTTTGGATATGTATTGATTGGTATGGCGGGGCCCTGTCCTGACCTTTATGATATTAGGTACTCTTAGAGGCTTGTAGACAGATGTCAGGTGTATGAATACTTGTATGGCCTTTTCGGCTTATGTTTTGAGTTTACAAATGGTCATGTCGGCCTTATAGGCCCGTATGTCACAATGTATAAGTTTGCATATCATGGTGGGTCATCATATGTTGAGTATTCCCCTATGTTTCATTCTTGTTATCTCATGACGAGTTTTCTAGCTCATTTACCATGATAGTATGATAAGAAAGATATGTTATGTTGGTACTCGGTTGAGTAAGGCACCGGGTGCTCGTCGCGGCCCATCCAGTTTAGGTCGTGACAAGATGCTTGATCGTCTTGCTAGGCGTGCCTTCTATGGTTTCTTGGATGGTTATTCAGGGTACAATCAAGTTTTGATAGCTCTAGAGGATCAGGAGAAGACAACCATTACTTGTCCATATGGCACCTTGGATGCCCTTTGGGTTGTGCAACGCACCAGCAACATTCCAACGGTGTATGATGGCCATTTTCACCGATATGGTGGAAGATATTTTGGAGGTGTTCATGGACGACTTCAGTGTTGTGGGTGATTCATTTGATGAGTGTCTGACAAATCTGGATAGAGTGTTGGCCCGGTGTGAAGACACCAATCTTGTGCTAAATTGGGAAAAATGCCACTTCATGGTTGAGGAGGGCATAATGTTGGGTCATAAAATTTCAAAAAATGGTATTGAGGTTGACAAAGCCAAAATTGAGGTGATTTCAAGACTTCCTCCCCCCACTTTTGTCAAGGGGGTTAGAAGCTTTCTTGGGCATGCGGGGTTCTACTGGCGATTTATCAAGGACTTTTCGAAGGTAGTGAATCCTTTGTGCAAGCTGCAAGAAAAGGATGCAAAGTTAGTGTTTGATGAGGGATGTATGCAGGCCTTTGAACTTCTCAAGCATAAGTTGATCACCACCCCGATCATTACCGCACCCAATTGGAGCTTGCTTTTCGAGCTCATGTGCACGCAAGTGATGTTGCGGTTGGGGCAGTTTTGGGTCAAAAAGTGAACAAAATGTTTCATCCAGTGTACTATGTAAGCAAGACAATGAATGAGGCTCAAAGGAACTACACGGTAACTGAGAAAGAATTGTTGGCTATTGTGTTCGCAATGGAAAAATTTCGGCCATATCTTATGGGAGCCAAAGTCATAGTGCACACCGATCATGCAGCTCTTAGGTATTTGATGACAAAGAAAGACTCCAAAGCTAGACTGATGCGATGGGTCTTATTACTTCAAGAGTTTGATTTGGAGATTGCGGACCGGAAAGGTAGTGAAAACCAAGTGGCGGATCATTTGTCCCGCTTGGAGGAGGAAGGAAGGCCGTGTGATGGGCTAGAGATCAATAATACATTCCCCGATGAGCAACTACTTTCTGTGTCGATGAGTGATATGACATGGTTTGCGGATATTGCTAATTTCATTGTGACTGGCATCATCCCGTGTGAGCTCTCTTCTAACCAAAGGTAAGAAGCTCAAACGGGATAGTCTGGACTTCTATTGGGAAGACCCATACTTGTTCAAGATTTGCACCGACGGAGTAATCCGGAGGTGTGTACCTGAG
>NW_017684203.1:3269-7770 GCF_001879085.1 Nicotiana attenuata
GTTGGTGTTTGGGAAAGCTTGCCATTTACCGGTTGAGTTAGAGCATAAGGCCATGTGGGCCTTGAGAAAGTTGAACCTTGATTGGGATGTGGCTGCAAATCTCCGGGTTGAGCAACTCAATGAACTTGATGAATTCCGTTTCCATGCCTACTCCAGTTCGTCCTTGTACAAGGACAAGATGAAATACCTTCATAACAAATATACTCGGGGCAAGGAGTTCGAGGTGGGAGATTTGGTGCTCTTATTCAACTCTCGGGTACGGTTGTTCCCGGGAAAGCTCAAGTCAAAATGGAGCGGACCGTTTGAAGTAGTGTGTGTGACCCCATTTGGTGCTCTTGATTTAAAGAACAAAAGTGGGGAAGTTTTTAGAGTGAATGGGCATAGGGTCAAGCATTACTTGGGAAAAGTTGATGACAGCCACGTGGTGGCACTCCTTCATTTCAAATGATGTGATGGTAACCCGCGTCATGCCGTGACGTTAAATCAGGCGCTTCTTGGGAGGCAACCCATGTGTTTTTCTTCTTATTTTTATTTGATTTCCATTGTAGTATAGGATTTATTTTTGGACTAACTGGTTGTGAGATGCTACAGGATTGTGTTGATGCAGTGCAGGACATAGTGGATAAAATGATCAGGTCTCTGAAGTTTCCAATGCGGTAGCACTATATTTAGTGCGGACCGCACTGAAGAACGAGTGAAAATACCACTCTCTAAAGTTTGCCACCATGGCCGCAGTACATTTTGTGCGGTCCGCGGTGGACCACTGCAGCCACAGTCCATTTTGTGCGGACCGCAGTGTGTTGCCTCCTCAAGCTTGAAAATTGATGTGCTGTGCGGACCGCGGTCCGTTTTGTGCAGTCCGCACTGGTTGGTGAGACTGGGCCCCAGGTCCTTTTCTATTAATAGGGCCTGAGGCCCTCCTTTTACCCTTTTCGAACCCTGACTCTTAGAACTAATATAAACACTGTTCATCACTTCCTTTCGCTCGTAATTAATTGTTTGGAACTGATTAGCTTCATTTCATCTCACATCTGGTACCATTACATTCCTTTTAATTGTTCTCTTTTGTTAATTTCTTTTAATTTTTGTTTTTTCTTGCTTTCATCTCTGTGCTTCCCGTAGTTTCTTTAATTGTTTAGGTTAGGGAAGTTAAATTTTTGATTAATGTAGACTTAGTTAGTTGAATACACTGGGCAACATGTAGGGACACTAATTAGGTGTAAATTTGGGCTTAAAATCAAAAATACGTTGAACCCTAATTTAGTGCCACAGCTGGGCACTCAGTGCGGACCGCTGTCGTTGCTGTGCGGTCCGCAGCGGGTCAGCCACAGGATGCACTTCAGGAGCCTGTCCGGGCCCAGGCCCAGGTCCCAGCAGCAGAGCAGCAGGCCACCGGGAACCAGTCTGAGGTTCCCGAGCACAGTGAGGACCCTGGGACCACTCAGGAGCCCATGCAGACAGACAGGCCATAGGGAGTCCCTATATCATTTTTTCTTTCTCTTTTGATGATTTACTTGGTTTAGTTGGCATTGGGGACAATACCATCTTTCATTTGAGGGGGTAGGCCCTACTTTTTATTTCATGGATTCATTTGGATGACTGTATATATATATTTGATACTTTTCATGCTTTCTTTATCTTTTCATCTTTGGGTTGTATATAATTTTAACATTTCGTTACATCTATCGCACTTTTATTTTACTTTGAGTGTGTATATAAAGTTATGTTACATTGTACATATTCATCCCATCTATTGTATATTCAAATCAAATCCCCTTCCATATGTATTCGTTCTACTTTCCACAAATTTTTCGTTCTTAGCTTCTTATTTGTGATTCGTAGCTTCTTGTTTTGAAAGTTTGCAATAAGCCTTTGGTTTTCTTAATGCAACCGTTCTTTCCAAAGGTGGAGTTTGTGTGAACCGGGTGGCTCTTCCCAATGATGGATGGCGTGACAACCTTCTTAAGGGTTTGAGTCCGTTTTTCTTTTTGTTTTTAGTAGTTAGTAGTTAAGGGTGCCTCAAGCAAAGCTTCACTTGGGCCTAGTGCATTTGCCTTTGATCTTATGGTCAAAAACAATTTGTTGTGTTTAGGATGGTGAAAGTTGTGACCTTGAGACTCTTGTGTTGACCGATAATCATCAAGTGGTTTTTCGGGACCATTGTGTGCTCATATCTTATCTAAGGTCGTTGTGGGCCCCCGACTCTGTGTCTTTAGCAATCTCATAGCTTGTGTGGTGAGTAATCGCATTGCAAGTCCAAGTCCCAAGCCATTGGTCTAGAACCTGCCCTGAATGTTTGTTAAGGCGAAATCCTAAGTGAATTTTGACTTTAGACATGATTATAGGCTCTCCTTGGTCCAAATGATAGTTGAACACATCCATAACCTACCAATGATAAGATTCCTAGTCAACCCTTTTGAGCCTTTGACCTGTTTCCTTCAAGAACCATGATACAAGCCTATACCCATTCTAAAAGATACCCTCTCTTGGCAACCGATCTTTCCTTTAGCACATGGCAAAAGTATAAGTTTGGGGGGGAGAGACGAGGATTGCAACAAAGTGGTAAAAAGGCACAAAAATAAAGAAAAGGAAAGGCAATGAAAAAGAAAGAAAAGCAAAAAGACAAAAAGAATGTTCAATATGAAAGAGAATAAAAAGGGATTCAAGAAAAGCAAAGAATGAAAGGTGTGGAAAGTTGAAAAAGAAGAAAAGGTTTGAAATGTACAAGAAAGAGTGACAGCGTGTCTCTCTAACCCCTTAGAAAGAAGTGAAATGACTCAAAGAGTCAAGGGATGGTGTGCAAACGAATCAAAAGAAGTGCTTAAAGGAAGAAGGAACCTACTTAGACCAAAACATTTCCTACCCTGAACCAAAAGCCTTCACAATGTCTCCACAAAAGCCCTATATGATCTTGAGTTGAATGAAGCTTACATTAGTGGATACTCACATAAGGGGCAAGCATATGGTACCTAGAGCCGGACTTGTGATTTTTTTTTTTGAGAGAGATGAGTGAACTTCCATTAACCTAGTTCTGAGTGCCACTATTCTAAAGGTGAGGTTTGCTTAGGGAGAGTTGAGGATGTGTGAGTTTGGGTTCCACAATGATTGAAGTATTAGAAAAGAGTTCTTTGATGTGTTGAGTCAACTCTTGATGCTCTTATGTCGCACTGAACCCATGGTGTTTCAAACAGTAAAAGTTGTTAATGATTCATTTGTATTGAGGGCAATTGTTAGTCCCAATTGATGCTAGATGAGGTCACTTTAGGACAGCTGAAATTTTCTTGGAAATTCTCTTAAAGGGTGGGTCTTATTTTGTTTGCTTAGGGACAAGCAAAAGCTTAAGTTTGGGGAAGTTGATAACTAGGGATTTTGATACCTTTTATACTCCTTCTTGCTTATGTTTTGATTAGGAACTGTACCAAATAGTCCCAAAAGGCTCACAAGTTGTGCTTGATTGCATGTTTGATCAACAAAGTGACAAGATGTCAAAGATCGTCTCAAAAGGAGTGAAACTTGCACAAGTACCAAGACAAGACAAAGCTCAGGCAAAACAAGGCCAGTGCGGCCACACTACATTCTGTGCGGTCCGCACTGTGAGGTTCAGAGAGCATGACATTCAGGCACAAAGGCAATGCGGCCGCACTAGGATTTGTGCGGTCCGCACTAAGATCAACGCGGCCGCACTCGATTTCGTGCGTTCCGCAGTGAGAAGAATCAGAGAGCTGCAAATTGCAAGTGTCAAGCCAATGCGGTCCGCGCTCCATTTTATGCGGACCGCACTAGAAGCCTCCGCGGCCGCAGTCCATTCTCTACGTTCCGCACTGCCCGAGTTCAGAGAGTTAGATCTTCAAGTTCAGAGCCCTAGTGCGGCCAAACACCATTTTGAGCGGTCCGCACTAACCCCGCAGGGGTATTTTTGTCCAGAATTGTCAGCTTAGTATATATAGCTTCTTTTCCATTTTTAGGTCGAGCAGATAGATTTAGCTGGAAGCTGCGTTCGTGGGTTTGAATATTTTAACTTTTTTGGGCAATTTTATCTTCATTTCAACATTGAATCTTCTAGTTTATCTTAGCAATTAATTAATATGAGTTTTTCTTCATCTATTTCTTTGTTTCTTTCTCTAATTATGAGTAGCTAGACCCATCATCTAGGGTTGTGGCTCAACCCTAGTGTGGGTAATTGATGGGTCTTGTATTTTAGAGCTTGATTGACTATGGGTGTTTGATATTTGGGCTAATTCTATGTTTAATTGCTAAATTAGTGGTTGCAAACACTAGTTTGTGTTTAGTTGACTTTTGCTCTTCTTGAGAAAGAGAGCCTAAGTCTCTAGAATTAGTCCAACAAGGAATTGGGGCGTACTCAAGAGAATTGATAGCCCCAATTAAAGGGTTAAACCGAGAGATCGTAATACCCAACTTGATCCTCAATTGCTTGTGCTAAATTCGCATACCCAATTGGCCTTGAGAAAGTCAATTCGGGCAAAATCACTCGAACTACCGA
>NW_017684204.1:0-3412 GCF_001879085.1 Nicotiana attenuata
ACATAGGAATTCGAACCGTAACCAAATAATAAAATGGAAAAATAGGAGAGAAAATGCAAAACGAGATGCACCCAAGCAAAGGCATAATAGAAATGATTAACTGCTTAGGTGCATTCATTCCCCAATGTGCGGTTATCTATCTGTTAATGCTCTAACCGCTAATAAAGTTGTTTTTGATGAGTTCAGGCAAGTGGTTAAGTTGACTGGCATTCTGGCAACCCATCCCTACAACACCCGCTCTAAGGATAAGTCAAACATGGTCAACCAGGAATTAGAAGCAAGCATTGTCGACCCGTCTAGGGAGGAGGAAGTTGTGGACGTTAATGCAATGAAGGAGGAGATGTATAAATTGAAGCAACAAATGGCCGAGATGTACCAGGCCTGGTCAAAGGGACATCCACCACCAGCCTATCCTGCTAACCCCGTATACATCCCACCACTAGCTCAGCCTCAAGATCTTCCCACAGTGAACTCATCTCCGGCTTCCCCTACTTACCAGCAGTATTACAGAACCACCTCTCAAACACCACCACCTCCACCACCCAAACAAATTCCATGCCCTCCACCGCCAACTACTCCTGTGTTTGTGGCTCCTCCACCTGTCGCATTACACAGGTCTTCTAGCGAACCTTTGTTCCAAACCCATGATAACCAGTATTACCCACCCGAAGCCACCTTCAAAACACCAGAACCATGCTCTTACACTCCCCGTCTTGATCTCTCAGCTGAAGAAGAAAAGCCTCCCAAAAACCCTGAGCAAGAGGAAATGATACGAAAGGTTAAGAGCTTAGAACAGTCATTCAGAAATATGCAGGGGCTCGGAGGACAAGTGAGTGTAGCCTACAAGGACCTGTGCCTGTTTCCCGATGTCCAGTTGCCAGCAGGATTCAAGTTACCCAAGTTTGATTTATATGATGGACATGGTGATCCGGTGGCCCATTTAAGGGGGTTCTGCAGAAAGATGAGAGGAGCTCGGGGAAGGGACGAGTTATTAATGGCTTACTTCAGTCAAAGTCTAAGTGGAGTAGCCTTGGAGTGGTATACACGACAGGACCATGCTCGATGGTACACTTGGGACGACCTGGCCCAAGCGTTTGCATGTCATTTTCAGTATAATCTCGAAATTGTCCCGGACCGTCTGTCACTGACTAAAATTGAGAAAAAGCCCGGAGAAAGCTTCAGAGAATACGGTTTCCGATGTAGAGAGCAGGCGGCAAGAGTCGATCCTCCAATGAAAGAGAACGAGATGGTTGATTATTTCCTACAGGCTTTGGAACCCACCTATTAAGGTCACCTGGTGTCAGCAGTGGGAAAATCTTTCAACGTGGTCGTGAAAATGGGAAGTATGGTGGAAGAGGGTCTCAAGTCTAACAAGATTATGAGCTATTCGGCGATCAAGGCGACTACCCAGGCCATCCAGAGCGGCACTGGAGGGATATTGGGAAAGAAAAAGAAAGAAGATGTTGTAGTAGTGGAATCGAGAGCTTGGTCCAGAGGTCCGTCACCATATTATCACCAACCTCGCCCTCATCCCCAAACCTACCCACACATACCATATGGCCCACCGCAGCACTACTACCCACCTCCTATCCCCAATTTCTCTGTCCACCATGCCCAAACATATGCCCAACCTCCTACCCATGCACAATGGCGCGCACCCACCCCACAAAATACTTACCCAGCTCAAAGCACCTACCCACCCCCAAGAACCAACAGAAATCCCACTGGAATCGGTTTTCGACCTAACCCTGCATTTAAAAATGATAGGTTGCAAAAGAAGAAGACTTTCACTCCCTTGGGTGAATCTTACACCAGCTTGTACCACAAACTGAGACAATTGGGCATGTTAAGTCCGATTGAATCCAAATTGCCAAACCCTCCCCCAAGGAATCTGGACCACTCTGTGAGTTGTGAGTATTGCTCAGGTGCTCCGGGACATGACACAAAAAAATGCTGGCATTTGAAAACGGCCATCCAGGAGCTCATTGATACTCGCCAAATTGAAGTGCAAGCCCCAGAGACGCCTAACATCACTCAGAATCCATTGCCAACCCATCACGAGACCCATATGATCGAGCTACTACAAAGGGGAGAGTATAAGAAGCCTTCACAAACCGTAATGATGATCAGGGCTAGTGAGGATAGATCAAATGAGAAACTAACAAAGGGGAGAGCATTGATCAAGGTAGAAGAGACAGTTAGCAAACCAGTTGTGGTGGTACAGAAGGAGCTTTTGAGCAGTGTTGCAGTAAAACAAGAACCAGCTAAAGTGGTAGTGTCGGGGGCAGCTGTCAAGCCCGTTGTGATTGTAAAAGGGGCTCGCACAGAGCCGGTTGTCATCAAGCCAGTGACTTAGTTACCAGTAATCAGTGAAAAGGCCGTCCCATGGAATTAAGGCCGAGTGACAGTGACGTATAAGGGGAAGGAAGTCAAGGAAGAAGTTTGTGAAACCCATGGGCTGACTCGCTCAGGAAGATGCTTTGCTCCTGACGAGCTGAGAAAAATTAAAATCACCAAAGATAATCCAGTACCAGTAAAGAAAGCTGTAACTGAAGAAGAGGCAGAAGAATTCTTGAAGAAGATGAAGGCACAAGATTATTCCATTGTAGAATAGTTGAGAAAAACCCCGGCACAGATCTCATTGCTATCATTACTGATCCATTCAGATGAGCACCGCCAGGCATTGATGAAAATTTTGAATGAAGCCCATGTTCCTGATAAGATTTCTGTGAACCTTCTAGAGATAGCAAACAAGATTTTTGAAGTCAATAGGGTTACGTTTTGATGATGAGCTGCCTTTGGAAGGCACTGAGCATAATAGAGCACTCTACCTCACGGTGAAATGTGAAGACTCTGTGGTCACCCGGGTGCTGGTTGATAACGGGTCCAGTGCAAACATTTGCCCTCTCTCCACCCTGTAAAAGTTAAAGGTAGACGGTGAGAGAATCCATAAGAATAGTATTTGCGTGCGAGGATTTGATGGAGGAGGAAAGGACATAGTTGGGGATATAGTGTTGGAATTGACGATAGGTCCGGTTGAATTCACTATGGAGTTCCAGGTGCTCGATGTAGCCGTCTCTTACAATCTCCAGTTAGGCCGACCCTGGATCCATGCAGCAAAAGCAGTGCCATCTACCTTGCACCAGGTGGTTAAATTCGAGTGGGACAGGCAAGAGATTGTGGTGCATGGGGAAGATAGTTCGTGTACTCTAGGTGGTGCCATTGTGCCTTTCATAGAAGCTGAGGATGACAAAGGTCCATGGGTTTATCAAGTCTTTGATACGGTATCGGTTGAAAAGATCCCGGAAGGAGAGTGTATTCCTGTGCCAAAGGTAGCAGCTGCATCCGTCATGGTTGCGTCGGAAATGCTGAAGAACGGATTTGTACCTGGAAAAGGCTTGGGTGCTTCTTT
>NW_017684204.1:7305-7770 GCF_001879085.1 Nicotiana attenuata
CCCCGAACTGGCAGGGGCCATTTGTTGTAACCAGAGTGTTGTCCAACGGCGCGTTATATTTGACAGATGTGAAAGGAAAATGTGTAGAAATGGCTATCAACTCTGATGCTGTCAAGCGATACTATGTATGATTTCTCGGTTTAATTGTACTTTATTGTATTTGGCATATTTTTGAGATTAAAATGACGAAGGCATTTTGTTCTGCTATCCAAACACTTTATCATTTGTTATCCCTTTTGAGCCTCATTTACATTCTTTCGTACCCCTCTTTCGGAATCAATAACAACTCGGGAGCTCGAGCAAGGAAAATCAGTGAAGAAACAAGAAAACACAGTCCAAAAGAAAAGAAAAGGAAAAAAAGGGAAAAGAAAAGAAAAATAGAATAGAAGAGAAGAAGAAGAAAGAAAACGAAAAGAAAAGAAAAGAAAAGAAAAGAAAAGAAAGAAAGAAAGAAAGAAAGAAAGA
>NW_017684205.1:0-3458 GCF_001879085.1 Nicotiana attenuata
TAATTGAGAGCTCTTTAACCAACCACAATATAAACGTAGTTGAAAAATAGAGAAAAGCTATGGCTCAATTATATAAAAACATAACAAGAATTTATCCTACAAAAGGTTCTATCAAAACTCTAGATAACAAATTAGCTATTCATAAGTAGTATGTAAAACTACAATACTAAAAGTCATAACCAACAATGAAAAAAATGGAAAAGGAAGGAAAAACTCGTAGAAGAATTCTCCGCCTTGCTCCCAATGTGTTCTTGCCTCCTTAGGTCGAATCTATGTCCAAAATATGTACCCCCCCCCCCCCCTCTTCAAAATAGGTTTAGGACCCCTTTTATACAAGTTGGAATAGTGTAGGGCCGAAATAAACTTGTCCCGGGCGAAATAGGACTTCTTTTTGACGCCTGGAAGGGCGCGCCCGCGGTCAAAACGCGGTAGGACCGTGGCCAGACAAGCTCTCTGATTTCTGCCGCGGTCAGTTCCGCGGTTGCGGTTTCGACCGCGTTTTTCACCCTGTTCCATTTGGAATTTGAAAAAACGTAAAACATGAAAGTTGTATCCCTTTGAATTAGCTTTCCAACCATATATTGTGGAGCCCAAATGGAGTTCTGAGAAAAACGTTATGTCTATTTTACTAGACAGTGCGCAATATGTCTCCTCAAGTCTTCGTTCGTACTTAATTATCAAATTTGACCCCCGAACACGATCCCAACTTAATTCCTTGAGCTTTTACTCAGACTTCAAATCTTCAAATCACTTAATTCATTCCATGACATCTATATAGCTCGGAATCACACCTACAAGGCATAAAACACACAATTAGTGCAAAATACTAGCGATTAAAGCGCAAACTCAATTAAAGTGCAGTAAATTCGAGTGTAATAAGCGACTACAATATGCAATTATAGCCTATCATCAACACCCCACACTTAAACCATTGCTCGTCCTCGAGCAATCAAACTACACTTTTTTATAGACACGACCTTTTTAAACAATTCTCCTAACTCATCACACCAAGAGTATTTAAAATAGACTAAGCACAAAAGCGTAACATCTTCACCTCAAAATTTGACTCACAAGTACCACACGTTATTCACAACTCACCCACTTACTCCAATATAGAGGTCACTGACATTACCTTTCCTTCATGAATCAAGTGCCCTCACACAACAAAAGAGAGTAGTTCCACACAATAAAATTTAAGAACACTTAGGAACTCAAGATAGAAAGAATTCACTCACTCTCAGAAATAACATTCATATGCCACAAAATATGCACCATAAGCTTGCCCGTAGTGTACTACTCCACTAATCGAGCTCATTCAATCTTGGATCAATTAGGACTTTATTTGGTTGTAATGTAGGCTACGGGACGGGTAGGATACATTTAGATATAAGAGTGACTACACCTCCCTAAGCACTTTAATACATATACTTTAACATTTAAACCCCATACTTATGTCAAACCAAAACTCCACCTTCACATCAATTTATATTACCCCATACTTCTTTAAGTACACTTACGTCAAGAGCCACCACTTATCAAGAATTTTTTTTTTTCAACAATCCAACTATATTTTTTTTTTTTCAATTCAAGTGGCTCTTCCTTTTTCAAAACAGTGCACCTTTCTCCTTATTTCATTAGTTCCACTCAAAAGCCAAACCAACCACCCCACACTTTAACTTTTACAAAGTTCATAAATAATTCAAGTGCTCATGAGAGGTTACAATGGTTCAAATAGATGGTTAATTCCAACAAATGGGCAAGACTTGTAATGTGGTTGCCAAAGAAACAAGATTACAGGCTCAAAGGGGTTAACTACGATACATAACAATTAGGTGGGTAAATATACATATCCGGCTCAACAAAGAAACGCCTATATCACTTCCAAGATTGAACAAAACTACTATTTCGCTTTGCAAACACACAGGGCAAGTTCTAGGCATCAAATGCAATGCACTGAATAACGCAAAACCTTACACACACATGGCACATAACTCACTCAGGATTGGATTCATAGACACTCTAGTCAAAGCAGTTAAGCAAAGTTAAGATAATACAATTTAAGGTATTTATACAAGAGTCAAAAATTGAGCCTAAGCGTCACAACCAAAGTACTCACTATTCTCAAGGCATAACAAGTCAAGAGATGTTGCTTCAACTCAAAACTCAACACAATGGCTCCTATTCCTAAAAAAAAATTAACTACACCCGGTTCAAACAAAACCCTTGGAAAAGAACCGCGGCACAAATAAAAACCAAGGGGGAATTATTACACTACCTAACAAAAGAAAATCTTTTTTTTGTTAGACTTAAATCCCTCAAGAAAATTGTCTAATAGATCCATCGTCGGGAAAAGTCCAATCTTTTTTTAAAAAAAATTATTAAACTAACACAACTAAAATAACATAGAAAGTCACCCAGACGATCTCCTCAACCCACACTTAAAATTTTGTATTGTCCCCAATGCACACCATAACTAATAAAAAGGGTAAAAGAGACTCCCTGGTAGGCCAAAGGCCGAAGCACTACAGCTCATGGGGTACTCAGACTTCTCCCCAGCTTGGTGCTTCGTGCGGGTACCTCACTCTTAGTTCCAACCATTTGGTTTGCTGTTGCATTCTTCCAATACCTTTGCTTTCCATGCTCCTAGAAAATAAAAAAAATTGACACTACAAAAATAATACAATTAAAAAAATAAAAATAAAAAAATAAATAAAAGAAAGCAATAAAGCTGGGTTGCCTCCCAACAAGCGCTTGATTTAACGTCGCAGCACGACGTGAATCACTTTCTGCCTTCACTTTGAACTTATGAATCGGACCCCAAGTTTTGATTCTGCTCTATGATCATGCTCCTGGGGTGGTGGAACGAATCTGGCTGGCCCAATAAAATAATGTAGTATTCTGCACTTCTTGGCCTTTAGATGAGGTGTGTAATCCCGATTTTCTGGCAAGAAGAATTCCGGAATGTAAGCACTTTGTTCCTCATTCCTCGACTCCTCAAATGGCTCGAACGACTCTATTTCCATATCATCATCTAAACACAATGTGGAAAAATGCTTGGAGTGAGGACCAATGCGCTCAACTACATGAACATTGGGACTATCTACATTCTCAACACTAATGACAATAGAGTCAACTAAATATGTATCCTCAATATCCTTGGTTGACTCTAGTATCTCTTCTACAACATCGATATCCTCAAAATCTAGTGTGATTGATTGTTGGTGTTCTACTCTAGCCTCCTCCTCTAGCTCATCAATTTCTGTATCTAATTCACGCTCTTCTTGGATACTATTCACAATATTGGCTTGTTGAGCATTAAAAACTTCAACCAGTTGACTCATGTGAACTTTCAAGTTGTGAATAGTTTCCTCCTGCCTTTCTATCCGCAGTAGTAATTTACTCTGTTGTTCCAAAATGCACTTTAACATATCTTCGAGCTTCTTTAGGTCAGCTTCCCT
>NW_017684205.1:7331-7770 GCF_001879085.1 Nicotiana attenuata
ATATATATATATATATATATATATATATATAAAATGAATTCGCATATATTCTTTGAGTTGTGGCTGCCATCATAATTAGTGTTCCTCTGTATCACAACAAAAAATATGACAAAAGTACATACATAGTGTTTGCTCAAAAGTTATCACATATCTTATGAGTATAAAACAATATAAATAAATCACGGGAAAATCATAGCAAATCGTAATAATCCATTGGACCAAGCGAAGAACATGAAAACAAGTACTCAAGGTTAGGGGGAGAAACATTAAAAGCCTTTATTGATAATAATGGTTTGGTCTGCCTCTCCATGAAGAGGTTCAGAGCCTTACAATGGTGTTTTCACTTCCCATAAGATGGGTATGTTTTTCTCTTCTCTCTCTCTCTCGTCAATAGTGGTGAAGAGGCAACCTCTTCGTAGGTATTCCACTCTTAGTATTT
>NW_017684206.1:0-2754 GCF_001879085.1 Nicotiana attenuata
CGAAATAATGGTATCTAGGCATAATTAATTCAATAATATCAATTAGGGCTCAACAACATAATCTCATAGCCTAGAAATGAGTTTTCTAGCATTCTTCCAAAAATACCAAAATTCGACACCGGGCCCACATGGTCCAAACACGAGGCTCGGACCAAAACCCAATCACCCATAACCCCACGAGTTCAAATATATAATTTGTTTTAAGATTCGACCCCAAATTGGGGTTGAATCACCCAAAATTTCCATAAGCCTAACTCTACCCAAAAGCCCTAATTTCCACTTTGATTTCATGTTTTTAGGCCTAGGAATTCACTAATTAGTGAAGAAAAATAAAGGAATTAGGTGGGGAATTACTTACCCAAAAAGTCTTGGAAGAGGGGAGCTTCAATGGAGTCCTAAGGCTTGATGGAGAAGAGAGCTCGTGAGAAGAAGTGAAGAATTCCCGAAATGAAATGTTTTGTTTTAAAAAAATCACTGAAGCCTTTTTGTTCTATGCGTTCGCGACTCAGACTCGCGTTCACGAAGGAGGGCTGGTTTGATGCTCTATGCGTTCGCGATGGTGCTATGCGAACGCATATAAGGAAACAGGGGGGGGGGGGGGTTCCAGGTTTGGCCTACGCGTTCGCGAGGGGAGGTATGCGAACGCATTGAAGAGGGGTATAAAGCTATGCGAACGCGATGGAGGGACGCGAACGCGGAAGGAGAAATGTCAGAGCTATGCGAACGCGAAGGGGGGGGGGCTGCGTTCGCGAAGAACAAAATCTGGTCAGCAACAACATGAAAAATCTGATGTGTTTTCTAAGTGTAAAACTACCCCGAACCACCTCCGAATCACTCTCGAGCCCTCGGGGCTCCCAACCAAACACACACACTAACTCAATAACATCCTACAAACTTAGTCGAGCGATCAAATCGCCAAAATAACACAAAATCAATGGATCAAACCTCAAAATCATCATTTTTCATTTCAAGTTCATAACTTCAAATTTTAGATATTTAGGTCCGAAACACGTCAAATGACGTCCGATTTCGACCAAACTTTACAGAAAGCGCTTAACTCATATTTAAGACTTGTACCGGGCGTCGGAACCAGAATACGAGTCCGATATCATAGTCTTTTAATCAATTTTTATTTCCATTTTGCTTAATAATTTCAGAAAAATAATTTCACAGAAAAATTCGTTTCTCGGCCTCTCGACCTCGAAATTCGACTTCGGGCATATGCCCGAGTCTCATATTTTTCTACGGACCCTCCTGGACCGTCAAATCACGGGTCCGGGTCCGTTTACCAAAAATGTTGACCAAAGTCAACTTTAATCATTTTAAAGCCACATTTTGAAATTTTTCACAGAATTTAACATATAATCTTTCCGGCTACGCACCCGGACTGCGCACGCAAATTGAGGCAACTAAAGGTGAGGTTTTCAAGGCCTCGGAAGCACGGAAAAAGAGAGAAATCCGGTGATGACCCTTTGGTTCGTCACATTCTTCACCTCTAAAACAACCGTTCGTCCTCGAACGGACAAAAGAAAAAAGTACCTGAGTCGGGAAATAGATGAGGATAACGGCTCCGCATATCTGACTCGGACTCCCAGGTCGATGCCTCAGGAGGCTGACCTCTCCACTGGACACGCACTGAAGGAAAACTCTTCGACCTCAACTGTGGAACCTGCCGGTCTAGAATAGCTACCGGCTCCTCCTCGTAGGATAGATCCTTGTCCAACTAGACAGTGCTGAAATCTAACACATGGGCTGGATCGCCGCGATACCTCCGAAGCATGGACACATGAAACACTGGATGCACGGCTGACAAGCTGGGCGGCAAGGCAAGTCTGTAAGCCACCTCTCCCACACGATCGAGAATCTTAAATGGGCCAATGAACCTAGGGCTAAGCTTGCCCTTCTTCCCAAATCTCATCACGCCCTTCAAGGCGACACTCGGAGCAAGACCCGCTCACCAACCATGAAAGCTACATCTCGAACCTTACGATCCGCATAATTCTTTTGTCGCGACTGAGCCGAACGAAGCCTGTCCTGAATGATCTTGACCTTATCCAAGGCCTCCTAAACTAAATCTGTACCCAATAACCGAGCCTCCCCCGGCTCAAACCATCCGACTGGAGACCGACATCGCCTACCATACAACGCCTTATATGGAGCCATTTGAATGTTGGACTGGTAGCTGTTGTTGTAGGCGAACTCTGCTAAAGGCAAAAACTGGTCCCACGAGCCTCCAAAATCAATGACACAAGCTCGGAGCATATCCTCCAATATCTGAATAATCCTCTCGGACTGGCCGTCCGTCTGAGGATGGAACGCTGTGCTCAACTGAACCTGGGTGCCCAACTCCTGCTGAACTGCTCTCCAGAAGCGCGAGGTAAACTGCGTACCCCGATCCGAAATAATAGATACCGGCACCCCATGAAGGCGAACAATCTCTCGGATGTAGATCTCAGCTAACCTCTCCGATGAATAAGTGGCTGCAACAGGAATAAAATGCGCTAACTTGGTCAGCCTATCAAAAATGACCCAAATAGCATCAAGCTTCTTCCGAGTCATCGGAAGTCCAGTAACGAAATCCATAGTAATCCTCTCCCACTTCCACTCGGGAAGCTCAATCCTCTGAAACAAACCACCAGGCCTCTGATGCTCATACTTAACCTGCTGACAGTTCAAACATCGAGCCACATATGCAACAATATCTTTCTTCATCCTACGCCACCAATAATGTTGCCGCAAGTCCTGATACATCTT
>NW_017684206.1:6840-7769 GCF_001879085.1 Nicotiana attenuata
AAAAAAAATACATAATGTCTGTCTCGGTACAATGAAGCAAACAAAAAATATGGAAAGGGACTTCGGCCTGCAAACGCCAGCTAGGCTACCTCGTAAGTCCCTGGACTGAAGAGGGCTCCCGATCAACTACTGCTGTGGTCCAAGAGCTGCTCCGGTACCGTAATCTGTGCAAAAAGCACAGAAGTGTAGCATCAGCACAACCGACCCCATGTGCTGGTAAGTGCCTGGCCTAACCCCGGCGAAGTAGTGACGAGGCTAGACAGGACTACCAAGTCAACCTGTGCAGATATTTATATACAAGTACTACAAAGAAAAATAACAGCGGAAAGTAATAATTAAGACTGGGAGGGGAGCATACTTTTGGGAATAACAGATAAAATAGAACGGTAGGAACAAATAAGGAAAACTACAACCAAATCTCTTCTAACACAGAATACGTGGTCGGCGTGCCACACGATCCCAGTTCATGATATATAAGTGGTCGGTGTGCCACACGATCCCATTTCATAATATATAAGTGGTCGGCGTGCCACACGATCCCATTTCATAATATATATATATATATAATGATTTCCCGGCAAAGGAAACAAGTATCAATTCAACCATCCCGACAAGGGAGAATACAAATAAACAGTTAATTCCCGGCAAGGGAGCAACAACAATCACTTACTCGTCCCGGCAAGGGAGTAATTACATCTCTTCCTCTTTCGTTCATTTCTTACGTCCTAATCGTGTCAAAATTCGAGCCAACGCTCCAAGGAGTTTACAAATCATATTTTTCTCTTCATGTTGTTCACATTATATTGAATCCATCAATTAAACAAGGAAGAGTCACCACGGAATCCCACATAAGCACAAGTAAGGACTCACGGTCATGCTAGACACCGGTATATAGATACTCGTCACCATGCCTATATATCGTACTCAAC
>NW_017684207.1:0-5189 GCF_001879085.1 Nicotiana attenuata
AAGGGAGTACCTGAGTCGGAGAAAAGATGGGGGTATCAGCTCCGCATATCGGACTCGGACTCCCAGGTCGATGCCTCAGCAGGCTGACCTCTCCACTGAACACGAACAGAAGGGAAACTCTTCGATCTCAACTTACGAACCTGCTGGTCTAGAATAGCTACCGGCTCCTCCTCATAGGACAAGTCCTTGTCCAACTGGACAGTGCTGAAATCTAACACGTGGGATGGATCGCTGTGATACTTCCGAAGCATGGACACGTGAAACACTGGATGCACGGCCGATAAGCTCGGTGGCAACGCAACTCTGTAAGCCACCTCCCCCACTCGATCAAGAATCTCAAACGGGCCAATGAACCTAGGGCTAAGCTTGCCCCTCTTACCAAATCTCATCACGCCCTTCATAGGCGACACCCGAAGCAACACCCGCTCGCCGATCTTGAATGCCATATCATGAACCTTACGGTCGGCATAGCTCTTTTGCCTGGACTGAGCTGTACGAAGCCTATCCTGAATGATCCTGACCTTGTCCAAGGCATCCTGTACTAGATCCGTACCCAACAACCGAGCCTCTCCCGACTCAAACCACCGAACCGGCGAGCGACACCGCCTACCATATAAAGCCTCATACGGAGCCATCTGAATGTTCGACTGGTAACTGTTGTTGTAAACAAACTCCGCTAAAGGCAAAAACTGATCCCACGAGCCTCCAAAGTCAATAACACAAGCTTGGAGCATATCCTCCAAAATCTGAATAGTACGCTCGGACTGCCCGTCCGTTTGAGGATGAAATGTTGTGCTCAACTCAACCCGTGTGCCCAACTCACGCTGCACTGCTCTCCAGAAATTCGAGGTAAACTGCGTACCTCGATCAGAAATGATAGACACGGGCACACCATGAAGACAAACAATCTCCTGGATATAGATCTCAGCCAACCTCTCAGAAGAATAAGAGACTGCCACAGGGATGAAATGCGCTGACTTGGTCAGCCTATCAACAATAACCCATACTACGTCGAACTTCTTCTGAGTCCGTGGGAGTCCAACAACAAAGTCCATAGTGATACGCTCCCACTTCCACTCAGGAATCTGAATCTTTTGGAACAAACCGCCAGGTCTCTGATGCTCGTACTTTACCTGCTGACAATTCAAACACCGAGCCACATACGCAACAATATCCTTCTTCATCCTCCTCCACCAATAATGCTACCGCAAGTCCTGATACATCTTAGCGGCGCCCGGATAAATAGAGTACCGGGAACTATGGGCCTCCCCTAGAATCAACTCTCGAAGTCCATCCACATTAGGCACACAAATACGACCCTGCATCCACAAAACTCCATCATCTCCAACTGTAACCTGCTTGGCACCACCGTGCTGCACCGTGTCCTTTAGGACACAGAAATGGGGATCCTCATACTGTCAATCTCGGATGCGCTCAAATAATGAAGAACGAGTGACGGTGCAAGCTAACACATGGCTGGGCTCAGAAATATCCAACCTTACGAACTGATTGGCCAAAGCCTGAACATCCAAAGCAAGCGGTCTCTCACCGACCGGAATATACGCAAGACTGCCCATACTGGCTGACTTTCTACTCAAATCATCGGCCACCACATTGGCTTTCCCCGGATGATATAAGATGGTGATATCATAGTCTTTCGACAGCTCCAACCACCTTCTCTGCCTCAAGTTTAGCTCCTTCTGCTTGAACAAGTATTGCAAACTCTTGTGATCCGTGAACACCTCACATGACACGCCATATAAATAGTTCCTCCAAATCGTCAGCGCGTGAACAATGGCTGCTAACTCCAAATCATGGACTGGATAGTTCTTCTCATGAATCTTCAACTGACGCGAAGCATAAGCAATAACCTTGCCATCCTGCATCAACACCACACCAAGTCCAATACGAGATGCATCACAATAAACTATAAATGGCCCTGAACCTGTGGGCAAAACCAACACTGGCGCTGTAGTCAAAGTTGTCTTGAGCTTCTGAAAGCTCGCCTCACACTCGTCCGACCACTTGAACTGGGCACCCTTCTAGGTCGACCTGGTCATCGAGGCTGCAATAGAGGAGAACCCCTCCATAAACCGACGGCAATATCCTGCCAAAACCAAAAAACTCCGGATCTCTGTAGCTGATATGGGTCGAGGCCATTTCTTGACTCCTCTATCTTCTTCGGATCCACCTGAATACCCTCTGCTGAAACAACGTGACCCAAGAATGCAACTGAACTCAACCAGAACTCATACTTCGAAAACTTAGCATACAACTTACTATCTCTCAGAGTCTGAAGAACCACTCTCGGATGCTGCTCATGCTCCTCCCGGCTGCGGGAATAAATCAAAATATCATCAATGAAGACTATCACAAAGGAATCCAAATAAGGTCTGAACACTCGGTTCATCAAATCCATGAAAGATGTTGGGACATTTGTCAATGCGAATGACATCACCAAAAACTCATAATGCCCGTACCGAGTGCGGAAAGTTGTCTTAGGGATATCGGATGCCCTGATCCTCAACTGATGGTAGCCAGATCTCACTCTCTCTCTCTCTCAGTGGGAAGTATAAGGAGAGCATGACGGGCCAAATCAATAAACTTGGTCTCATACAGAGTAACAGTCATGGAACCCTGCTGGAGACGCTCAAACTACCTCCGGTAGATTTCTCATTGAGTGACAGGAAGAAACTTCTCCAGAAATAGCTGAGAAAACTAATCCCAAGTCAAAGCTGGTGACCCAACTGGTCTGGCCAAACAATCTCTCCACCAAGTCGTAGCGGACCCAGATAAGTGAAAAGTAGCAAAGTTGACCCCATTGGTCTCCATTATCCCTATGTTCCTGAGAACCTCATGACAGCTGTCTAAATAATCCTGGGGATCCTCAGAAGATGCACCACTGAATGTGGTAGTGAAGAGCTTGGTGAACCTGTCCAATCTCCACAAGGCATCAGCAGACATAGATCTCCGTCACCAGTCTGAGCTACCACACCCGACTGAACTGCTCCAACTGGCTGAGCTGCTGAAGTCTGAAACTGGGGAGCCATCTGCTCCGAAGTGCAGGTAGCAAGAGTCTGGGCTCCTCCTCCAGCCTGAGAGACAGCTGGTGCTACAGGAAGCAAACCTACCCGGGTGACACTCTCCATAAGGCCCACTAGACGGACCAGAGCATCTTGGAGTACGGGCGTAGCAATGAACCCCTCTAGGACCTGAGTTGGTCCTGCTGGAACTGCCTAGGCTAGAACCTCCTCGTCAAACTCAACCTGAGGCTCCGCCACTGGCGCTGCTGCTCTGGGCTGAGCTCTGCCCCTGCCTCGGCCTCTAGCACGGCCTCGGCCTCACCCTCTGCCCCTCGTCGGGAGCTGCTCCTGGGGGCTCGGGCTGCTGGATCAGTGGATTAGGAAGCGCGTGTTCTCGCCATCTGCGAAAGAACATAGTGGAAATTTGATTAGCATTGAGAAACCAAAACACACGACAGGAAAGAATAGATGTGAAGTTTTTCCTAATTTTGTAACCTCTGGGGGATAAATACAGACGTCTCCGTACCGATCCCTTCCCTCAGACTCTACTGAGCTTGTCTGTGAATTGTGAGGCCTAAGTAACCTAGAGCTCTGATACCAACTTGTCACGACCCCGATTTCCCACCCTCGGGAGTCGTGATGGCGCCTACTAGTGAAAGCTAGGCAAGCCAACCAATTGAATTATTTACCTTGTTTCCATTTTAATCCGTTAACAATTAAGAACCAACATTTAATAAACAATAGAATTTAATAAGCGGAAGACTGAATTTTAATGTTTTAATAATACTACCAATACCAATCCCATAACAAAACTACCCAAGACTGGTGTCACAATTTCACGGACTGTCTAGCAGTACTACAAATAAAGGCCCGAAAAAAAATAATACAACACTGACTCTGGAAATACATGAAAGAAACAGGATAAAAGATAGAAGGAGACGCCAAGGCCTGCGGACGCCTGCAGGACTACCTCGGGTCGCCTGATGAACAAGGAGCAGCGATCTCACTGCGGTCCGAAAGCTATAGCAGCAGGATCTGCACAAAAGAGTGCAAAGTGTAGTATCAGCATAACCGACCCCATGTGCTGGTAAGTGCCTAACCTAACCTCGGCGAAGTAGTGACGAGGCTAGGACCAGACTACCAAATAAATATGTGCAATTAAATCATATACAATGGAAGAATAACGTCAGAAATTTAAAATTTAAAAGTAAAAGGGGGAGATAGACATGCTGCGGGGATATCAAGTAACAACAGGAAACAAATAAATAACCGTAAGGAGCACCATAACTCAAATATCGACAATAATCAGGGAATGAAGACAAGTGCACGGCATCATCCTTCGTGCTTTTACTCTCGTCCTCACCAAATATCAATATAATCGGCACGGCATAACCCTTCGTGCTTTTACCTCACAAAATCATAGCACGGAATGATCCTTCGTGCATTATCACTCATATAAAGGCACGGAATTGTACATCGTGCGGCACGACATCGCCCTTCGTGCACTAACACTCTCTCCCAAAATATCATGCACGGCATCACCCTTCGTGCTTTAACACTCTCTCACCAAAACAATGCACGGCATCACCTTTCGTGCTTTAACACTCTTCCTCACCCAAACAACAATCACAAACAATAAGGGCAAGGAATTAAATAGAATCACAATAAAAATCCTGGCAAGGGAACAATATCAAAAGCAACAACATCCCGGCAAGGGAACAATGTTAAAAGCAACAATATCCCGGCAAGGGAACAATATTAAAGGCAGCAACATCCCGGCACAGGAGATAATATCATAATCCTCTTCTCTATTTCACATTTACTTCACAACTCAAATTACAACTTGAGCCAACGCTCTACAATGTTCAATTACCAATGATACTTCCACAATTCGATTCACAACTTGAGCCAACGCTCTACAATGTTCAAATACCAATAATACTTTCACAAATCAATTCACAACTTGAGCCAACGCTCTTAAATGTTCAATTACCAAATTTACTTCCACAAGCCTTGTTCAACAATAGGAATATCACATGAGGCATGAACAATACAAAACGGGGTCACATTAATCATAGTATAAGACTCACAGGCATTCTTGACACCAACGTATAGATACTCGTCACCATGCCTATACGTCGTACTCAACAATTAACACATAGCAAA
>NW_017684207.1:5983-7769 GCF_001879085.1 Nicotiana attenuata
CAAAGGAAAATCTCAAAGTAACTTACTAAAGTTCTAAATTTTACAACTAAGGTTCCGAATCACGTCATATGACCTTCCGTTTCTTACCGAACTTTACAGGCTACAACTTAAATCACATATAACGACCTGTACCGGGCTACTGGAACCAAAATACGGGCCCCGATACCATCAAATTTCAAACACATTTCATTTCCAAAAACTCATATATATATTCCAGAAAACAATTTTATTTAAAAATTCATTTCTCGGGCTTGGGACCTTGGAGTTCGATTCCGGGCGTACGCCCCGGTCCCATATTTTCCTACGGACCCTCCGGGACCGTTAAATCACGGGTCTGGGTTTGTTTACCCAAAATGTTGACCGAAGTCAACTTAAATTCATTTTAAAAGCAAATTTTATCATTTTTCACAGATTTTCACATAATGGCTTTCCGGATACACGCCCGGACTGCGCATGCAAATCAAGGTGAGACAGAAAGAGGTTTTTAAGGCCTCAGAACCCAGAATTTATTTTCCAAACGAGTGATGACCTTTTGGGTCATCACATACTCCACCTCTAAAACAATCGTTCATCCTTGAACGGACATAAAAAGGAATTACCTGAGTCGGAGAAAAGATGGGGGTATCGGCTCCGCATATCGGACTCGGACTCCCAGGTCGATACCTCAGCTGGCTGACCTCTCCACTGAACACGAACAGAAGGGAAACTCTTCGATCTCAACTTACGAACCTGCTGGTCTAGAATAGCTACCGGCTCCTCCTCATAGGACAAGTCCTTGTCCAACTAGACAGTGCTGAAATCTAACACGTGGGATGGATCGCCGTGATACTTCCGAAGCATGGACACGTGAAACACTGGATGCACGGCTGATAAGCTCGGTGGCAACGCAAGTCTGTAAGCCACCTCCCCCACTCGATCAAGAATCTCAAACGGGCCAATGAACCTAGGGCTAAGCTTTCCCATCTTACCAAATCTCATCACGCCCTTCATAGGCGACACCCAAAGCAACACCCGCTCGCCGATCATGAATGCCATATCACGAACCTTACGATCGGCATAACTCTTTTGCCTGGACTGAGCTGTACGAAGCCTATCCTGAATAATCGTGACCTTGTCCAAGGCATCCTGTACTTGATCTGTGCCCAACAACCGAGCATCTCCCGGCTTAAACCACCCAACCGGCGGCCGACACCGCCTACCATATAAAGCCTCATACGGAGCCATCTGAATGCTCGACTGGTAACTGTTGTTGTAAGCAAACTCCGCTAAAGGCAAAAACTGATCCCACGAGCATCCAAAGTTAATAACACAAGCTCGGAGCATGTCCTCCAAAATCTGAATAGTGCGCTCGGACTGCCCGTCCGTCTGAGGATGGAATGCTATGCTCAACTCAACCCGTGTGCCCAACTCACGCTGCACTACTCTCCAGAAATGCGAGGTAAACTGCGTGCATCGATCAGAAATGATAGACACGGGCACACCACGAAGACGAATAATCTCCCGGATATAGATCTCAGCCAACCTCTCAGAAGAATAGGAGACGGCCACAGGGATAAAATGCGCTGACTTAGTCATCCTATCAACAATAACCCATACTGCGTCGAACTTCTTCTGAGTCCGTGGGAGTCCAACAACAAAGTCCATAGTGATACGCTCCCACTTCCACTCAGGAATCTCAATCTTCTGGAACAAACCGCCAGGTATCTGATGCTCGTATTTTACCTGCTGACAATTCAAATACCGAGCCACATACGCAAAAAACTATCTTTCTTCATCCTCCTCACCA
>NW_017684208.1:0-3626 GCF_001879085.1 Nicotiana attenuata
ATTTGGAATTTGTGTGTTTGTTGGGGTTGTTGAAGTCTTTTGTTAGCACGATTCAATGCCCGGAATGTTTCTCGGGGTCTGAAAGTCCTTCAAGTAGTTCTCCAGTCCTCGTAGAATTTCTAGGCATACACCTGTGCACCCAGATCAACAACCGTCAAATTTTCAATGAAAAAGTTGGTAGAGAGAAAACTGACTACAATAAGAATCTTTGTATTTCTGTCAATGGCAATTGATAATTCCGTTAACTCCCCGGCAACGGCGCCAAAATTTGATCATGCCCAACTATGCCTTAATAAAAAGGACTCTGCGGACGTTGCAAATATAACCCGAGTATTACGCCCAGGGTCGAATCCACAGAGAGTTAACCCATCAACCGCTATCTTCAGACCCACTAATTCTTCAGAACCAACTTCCCAAATATTCAAATCTCAGTTGAATGTTCTTTAACAACTAGCTTGCAAGTAACTAAATAGCTGTAAACTAAACTAATAAGGTTGTAAACAATTATGAGAAAAATGCTAAGGAAATGATTTCCCCTATTGATGGAATCCCTTCTGTTTATGTTCATACAAATTTACCAACACATCTCTATCAATCATGAACGCTAATCTTACCGTAAATCTCTCCCGAGTAATCACAGTAATTTACTATTGCACTCTCCCGAGATACACTAGCTTACTTTATTTAGCACGATTCACTTTAGATTACACCCAAGGCTTTGTTATCCCTAATCCCGCCTTTAAACCCGAAATTATAGATTCCTCTAATAATCTAGGAGTGGTGTTGTTCAACAATACCCTAAATATGCACTCTTTTCCAAGTTATGCACACTAAATAGGCACAGCTAATTGAGGATCCTGTCAATTAACTACAACAGACACGAAGTTGAACAAAATAGAGATTAAACTAGCAATTTGTATTCACATAAACAAGAAGTTCATCACCCAATAGGTTCCATCAAAACCTTAGACAAGGAATTTAGCTACTCATGGCTATGGGAAGATAAACTAAGATTGAATTCATCATAAAAATCAAAAGTAAAGAAGAAAGATGTTTTGAGTATTCTCTCACAATGGTTTTCCTTGCTAAGAAACCTTAAAAATCAATACATCCTCTCTTGGGCGAAGTCTAATGTTTTAAATAGGGTTTAGGTCTAAAAATCCCGTGTTTTACACTTTAGTCCCTGAAGTTTTCGGCTTCCGCCGCGGTTCTGCCGCGGTCGCGGTCAAACCGCGGCCAAAAGCCTTCTCTGATTCTGAATTCATCCGCAGCTGCCTTCCACCGCGGTTCTACCGCGGTCGCGGTGGAACCGCGGTCAAACCAGTGCTCTGAATCTTCGGCCTGTTTTGAGTGGTTTACTTGGGGAATTTCACAGTTGGCCTCTTTTTCATCAATTTTGACTCCAAAACTGCTCCTTAGCCTTCCTTATACATATATCACCTGCAAATCATGAAAAGCACTAATAAGAGCATTTTGTTATCACTTTTAGCATTAAAACTACATAAGAAGGTGATTATTTAAGGCGTGATTATAGTCAAATTCACCTATTATCAATCCTTATATGAACAAGTTACAGAAGTATGCAACTCAGAGCAAATTCAGCATAAAGAAAGCCTACATGGACAGTCTACCTCAATACCCTAAAGTCACTTGGAAAAGCTTGATCCTAAGTAAAGGTTTGACTCCAAAATATCAATTTACCTTGTGGATGGCCCTTCAGCAAAAACTGGCAATAGTGGATAGAATTCGAAAATGGGGGATCCAAGTACAAAGTGAGTGTGCTCTCTGCTCAACCAGTTCAGAAAGACATTCAATCACCTGTTCTTTGAGTGCCACTATTCCAAGAGCATTTGGCAGAAGCTACTACAATGGACAGGAAAGCAGAGACAAGCGAAGTCATGGAATGAAGAAGTTACAGAACTGGCAATCATGACAAGGAGTAAACATCCTAGAGCTGCCATCTATGCTTTTCTGTTTGCAGCCACAGTTTACCAACTTTGGATGGAAAGGAACATTAGAAGATTCAGACAAGTACAGAAGCCTCACACAGAAATACTGAAAGATATAGCCTTGCAATTACACATTGTAGGACAAAGATATTCCAATTGGCAGAAGGAATTAGATAGATTGATAGGATACCCAAGCTAGAAGCTATGAGTCTTATGTTTCTATAGCTGATACCCTTCCTAGAAGGTGAGTAGCTATAGAATCTAGTACTGAAATCAGATAGCTCAGGAGAGGTTTCATAGTTTATTTTTGTAGGATCGTGTCTCCATAGTCCAATGAGCAGGTGTGCTTGTAAATATTATACTTGCTTGAAATAAAATTTTCCTTTTGACCAAAAAAAAAACCCTATTTAACCACAAAGTATGACATGGCAAAAACAAGTGTTTTTCACTTTTTGTTAAGCGCGTGAACTAATACCAAAACCATATCTTTTATTTTTTTTAATTATTCAAAAACACATTTTTTTACCGATTTTAGGTGGGAAGGAAGCATTGATGGTAGCTGTTTGCTCAAAAGTTATCATGTGCTTTATGAGTGCAAAACAATACAAATAAGTTACGGAAAAATCATAGCAAATCGTAATAATCCATTGGACCGAGCGAAGAACATGAAAATAAGTACTCAAGGTTAGGAGAAGAAATCTTAACAGCATTTATTGATAATATTTGTTTGGTCTGCCTCTCCATGAAGAGGTTCAGAGCCTTACAATGGTGTTTTCACTTCCCTTAAGATGGGTATGTTTTTCTCTTCTCTCTCTCTCTTGTCAATAGTGGTGAAGAAGCAGCTCCCCTTTCTAGGGTTCCCTCTCTGGGTATTTATAGCTGTGGGCTTCGTGAGCTGGCGATAAGTGATCGTGACCACGTTGGGATCTCGCCTTTATGGTGGCGGATAGGCCATGGCCTTGTCGATCGAACCAGATGCGGGTTGAACATCATCAATTCTGAGTGGTCGTGCCATTAATTAATCATGAATTAACTTAAAACGGGATTAGCCTCGTTAATTATCGTGGGGTCGAATTCTGACCCATACAGTTAGTCCCTCCGCTTATTGAGGTCGGGCCTTGGCCGAGCTCGATGAGCGGATTCCATTGGCTGTATTTCGAGAAACACGGATGGAGATGTCGACTGTTGCTTCGGTCGAAGCCGAATTCTTTTTGGCGATGGCCCTTAGCCTTGTAGAGTATTAGTATCCTATTATTGGGCTATCAAGTCATCGTTCGATCGAGGTCGAACTCTCCTCCTGGGCGAAGGCACCCTTTTAACTTACTTCGAGTGAGGTCGAGCTGCATTGTGCTCTGATCCCTACGTTTGTTTTGGAAGCATACCCGTCGGCCGTGGCGGACGGGTCGTATGTTGTGCGGCCGAGGAGAATGAGGGCACGCTTGATACGTGCTCGGCGGCGGCCTTAGCCGTTTACACGTTGGAGATGACCGTAGCCTTTCATATATTGGAGATGGCCGTAGCCTTTCATACATTGGGGATGGCCGTAGCCTTTCATATATTGGAGATGGCCGTAGCCTTTCATACATTTGGGATGGCCGTAGCCTTTCATATGAAGGCGTACGACACATTCTTTCAACGTTCGCAGGCCGTAGCGATTATTCTGACGGTCGGTACGTT
>NW_017684208.1:7208-7768 GCF_001879085.1 Nicotiana attenuata
TTGGCCTGAGTCTCGGTTCAACTGTGGTTGAACTTGCTAAAGTTGAGTACGAAGGCGTCCATCCTTTGAGTTCGAGCGAGGTCGAGCTCGTTAGATTTAATGGCGAAGGCACATAGCCTGAGTCTTGGTTCGACCGTGGTTGGACTTATTGGCGAAGGCACGTAGCCGGAGTCCCAGTTCGACTGTTGTTGGACTTTGTTAAATTTGGTGGCGAAGGCACATAGCTTGAGTCCCGGTTCAACCGTAGTTGAACTTTTTGGTGAAGGCGCATAGCCTATCTTGGTTCAACCATAGTTGAACTGTTTGGTGAAGACGCATAGCCTGATTCCAGGTTCAACCGTAGTTGAACTTTTTGGCGAAGGCGCATAGCCTGAGTCCCGGTTCAACCGTAGTTAAACTTTTTGGCGAAGGCGCATAGCCTGTCTTGGTTCAATCGTAGTTGAACTTTTTTGGTAAAGGCACGTAGCCTGAGTCCCGGTTCAACCGTAGTTGAACTTTTCGACGAAGGCGCATAGCCTGTCTTGGTTCAACCGTAGTTGAACTTTTTTGTGAAGGCGCAT
>NW_017684209.1:0-6785 GCF_001879085.1 Nicotiana attenuata
AAATACTAATACAATTTTGGAACATATTTGTAGCCAACATGGCTTAACATGAAAAGTCTGAGACTCTGTCTAACTGTTACTCTAGTCTATGAAGCTTCTAATGAAGTACTGAAAACACTGACTGCCTGTAAATACTGAAAGACTGTAAAGTAATGATAATGCCCCGAAAGAACTAGGGATCACCAAACAGCTGGTACGAGAATCCTAGCGCTCTGAATCATCAACCTGCAAATCATTACCTGCATTGTGAGATGCAGGCCCCGGGCAAAAGGGACGTCAGTACATTTGAATTGTACTGGTATGTAAAGCAACTGAAAGAAAGAATTATAAATGCTAAAACTGAAACTAAGCTGGTAACTAAGAATTGATAAATGATAACTGAAATGTTAACTATTGAAACTGAAACTGAAGTGATAACTGAAAATATAACTTATAACTGATAACTGAACTGATAGCTGAAAAGATAACTGATAACTGATAATTGAACTGATAGCTGAAAAGATAACTGATAACTGATAATTGAACTGATAGCTGAATAAAGGAAGCAAGGATATGAATACTCCCTCTTCTGAATGATGAACAACCTGTTTATCTGAATATTACACTGCGGCTTCAGGCCCAATATATATATATATATGTGCACAAACTGCAGTCTCGGGCCCAAGTATATGTATTCATAACTACGACCTCAGGTCAAAAATGCATAAAGCATAAACTGCGGCCTCAGGCCCAAAGATGCATAAAGCATTAGCTGCGGCCTCAGGCCCAAATATAGGTGTTCAACATTCAGGGATTTAAAATCAGGAACTGAGAATCATGCTGCAACACATAATACTAGAAAACTGTATTGGACTAGAATGAGACATGTATTCTTGAACTGGTTATGAACACTGAACTTCAAATATTTATGACATACTGAGTAAGCTATACTGAGATTTAGGGACATCAAGCCCAAGTCTATATTGAATACGAACTGAGCTCACAACGTTCAGAATGAAAGTCATGAACAAGTTATGAAACTAGAGAATAGAAGTTCTACAACCATTCCAGGAACTAGGCTTAACTATATTTCTGAGGCAATTAGTAACGTCATAAAAGAAACGTAGTGTAAGGAGAATCAATAAAATTCCCAAACATAGAAAGTTAGCCTCACATACCTTAATTTCCTTCTCTTGAGCATAATACAACATTCGCCAACCCTTTCAACTTTAATCTATATCAATACAAGTTAATGGGATTCCATATTAGCAATAATACTCATATTTTAGTCACTTAAGCATTTTCTCAAACACTTGGTGACATAAAGCTTCGTAGTCCTTGTTAATGGTATTTCTACACCCAATAACCGATTTTCTTGCTCTTGGATAAATTCTAAAGTCTCAAATGGTTATAATCAATATTATTCTTCATCACCCATAAGGTAAACAACACCCTTAACCAATAAAGTTCCATTAAATAAACATCTTTCAATCTCTATAATAGTTGTGTATTTATATTAAGAACTTATAGATTCTAATCACCACACCAAGAGTCCCAATACTTAATCAACACTCATATACCCATAATAAATTCATACATGTAAGTCTAAGGGTGTAGGATTACCTTTTGGAAGAAATCTTGCAAAATCCTCCTTTGAGTTCTTGAAGGAATATCTTGAAGATCTATGTGTTTTATGAGTAGATTTCATCAATACTAGTGTAAGAATGATGGAATTTCACACCAAGTTAATGGAGATTGCATACCTTGAAGATGGGAGGGGTTGGAGGTCTTGAGAGGGTGGAAGAAGACCCCAAAATTCGTCCAAAAGAAATAGGGATAAATGAACCCTAAAATTGGCTTAAAAGAGCTGGGACTGGGGCGCGTCTACTCTAGCGAAGTGCCCTCGCTTCGCCGTCCATTGCATTCAAGGGAAGACAAAAATCCGCGTCTACTTTGGCGAAGCGAGCTCGCTTCGCTGTCCGCCAAAATAACTGGGTGGTATGTCTTTAGTAATTTAGTCATAACTTCTTGTAGGAATGTCCAAATGACGAACGGTTTGAAGCGTTAGAAACTAAACTCAAAGATCTTTCATTTGATAGGTTGTGAATCACATAATACCTTATATAAATGTAGATATGCTCGTCCAAAGTATAATCTTGTGCGTGCTCATTTAGAATTTTAGTCTATCATGTAATTTTCCAACTTGGCTTAGACTTAGGTCTTTCCTTGGACCCCAAATCACTTATGATATGCCTCGTACGCTTATTATCATAACCAATTGATAACCATCACATTAATACTCATTTAGTGCATCCACAACTGATTTAAATTTATGGGGTGTTACATTATCTCCCCCTTGGGATCATTCGTCCTCGAATGATTGTCCTGGCTGCATCTTCGGCTAACTCCGGACCTTAAATGGGTCTGGTGGGAACATGAACATTCATTAACACTTGGTTTTCTGCTACTCGACTTTCACTTGCTGATAATTCAGACACTTGGCCACAAAGTATGCAACCTTCTTTTTCATGTCGTCCCACCAATAAGTCTCCTGGAGATTATGATAGATGTTTGGGGAACCTCGATGGATAGAATACCTGGACATATGGAGTTCTATCATCTTCCTCCCTTGCTAAGTCCATCTATGGTTAGAACACACAATTTATCCTGGTACGTCAAAGTACCATCATCTCCCCCTTGTTCAAAAGCCATCATGTTATGCATGTGAATCCCCTCTTTCAGCTACAACAAGTAGGGATAATCAAACCATTTCTCCTTCACTTCGGCTACTAAGGAAGAACAGGTCCTGTTCTAGACATCAACTCCACCATCTTTGGTGTCTGAAAGTCGAACTCCTACCTTGGCTAAGCAGTTAACTTCTTTCAACATAGATCCCTTGTCTACCTCATTCATGAGCTATACTTCCCACACTTGATTATCTTTCTAAGCACTTCTTAAAAACACTTATAGTTGTGAGCTAAGTCTCTGACCACTACTCGGAAGGGTCTCGTGCAATGGCACTGCCCTCATAATACATAACTGGGCATGATTTTATAGCTTTTCTATGATCACTTTATCACCAATAACTAAGCTCGATGATCATAGTACACTTTGTGTTTCTTACACATGCTAGACTTATTCCTTGTGGTAATTATACAATTTCCTTATTACCGAACTGATTTTCTTTTTCATATTCCATGCTAACTAACTATTTGGGTGTCTAGTCTCTAACTGGACTTACTGAAAATTTTCACATCACCCCTTAGACCAAAGATCTTATACTTGCGGATCCTTCTCTTTTTGTTGGGATCCGAATAACTTTCCTTATTTTTTGCAATTCCTTCCATTCTACCCCAATAACGACTCATCTTCCAACTTACTTTTGAGCTAGGAAAAACTAAATTATTCACATGATGGAAAGCTAATGTATTCACAACTATCATACACAATCTTAATAATCTAACTCTGCTCACACTGTCAATCTTGGAGAAACCATATTTCGATAATTCCTAAAAGCTATTCTTCTATTGCTTGCTCTTTTACTACTAGCTATATTTTTTCCACTGTCATTGTACTTCGGGTTTAACTTAAACTCTTTGCGTTCTAATACATGTTCGGTATTTCAAACTATCATCCACTCACTGGAGTTAACCCGGCTATGTGAATCAAATCTTACCTCTACTAGCTCTGCTGAAATTGCTAATTCACTGTATTTACTCAAACTTATTTACTATTCTTTTACTAACCCCCTGCTAGCATCATGTTTTCTTGCTCTGCTTTGAATAACTAAAGTGGAGCATAAGGTTTATCTTAACTTCCCTCATTATCTGACCATATTCTCTTGCTGTACACTATTATTCTTTTTGAACTATGCACATGGATCACACTTAGAGAAATTTCATCTGTCTTAAACAAAATTAGAATATCTAACCCCAAACTTTCTATACACTTCAAAATCACTTCAGACTATAAACCTCCGGCCTAAACACATAGTCACATCATGTGAAGGGGGAACTGTCATATCTTTTATCTCACAAATAATAGCCACTTCGTATACAAATTCACTAACATGGTACTTTCTAGTTCTGATTTGAATAAATCTAACCAACTTAAGATCATTCCCTAAAATTCAATGTCACCTGCTCTTGGTTCTCATTTCGTACATTATATTATTCTTAGCTATATTTCCCTTAGGCTATTTTCTATCCAAAACTATAGTGATCAATTCTATGCATGCTGCGGTTGAATTGTTAACCTTTTACACTGTGAGGTTTGACATGCGGATACACTGCCATACACATCTGATAATCACTTCATGCACCATCCGGTGAGTCTTGGGTCTTTATACCAAAAACATGCAAAGATCTCGCTATGATCACTGTTACTTGCATTTTCTTTTAGCACCCATAGGCATCACTGTATTACTCACCAGTCACCAAAATTTTGATACACTGAAAATTGGACATCTGGTAACTGAATAACTGATAACTGGCATCCTGAATAACCATAAACTTGCTAACTGAAAGGCCGCTAACTGGTAATAAGATAAACTGACAACCATAAAACATGATAACTGCTTTTGTACTTTCTGATTGGGTTATGCTCTAATCTGTACTACTACCCATTACATCCCACTTTCAACATCCTCTCAAATCTCATTTGTTACCAACATGTACTCCATAGATATACCCAATGGGCAATTGTCCTCTCTAGAACCTTAGGTTTTTCCTGCACGTTGCTTGGGCATCCAATACGTTTGGAATTCGATAGGAAGAGAAGGTTAACTATTGCTCTAAGCTTCATGGCACGATCTAGAGTAGAAAGAAGGGAGACAATCCGTAATGTCCTAGTAGTTAACCGTTTATATGAGTGGCCGGCACTCACATATAAAGGAAACTCCACTGGACACGGCTTCATAGACTCCTTAGGACTCGTGACCTAGGCTCTGATACCAACATTTGTCACGTCCCAAACCTGGGCCTGGACGTAACACGGCACTCGGTGCCTGACTACATGTGACCGAGCGAACCAACTGGCTGGTTGAATCAACATGTGATATCGTAACATACTGAATACGGAAGATAACTAACACATGCTGCTGATATACTGAAAGTCAGGATGATATAAATCAAAGTGCGGAAATACTAATACAATTTTGGAACATATTTGTAGCCAACATGGCTTAACATGAAAAGTCTGAGACTCTGTCTAACTGTTACTCTAGTCTATGAAGCTTCTAATGAAGTACTGAAAACACTGACTGCCTGTAAATACTGAAAGACTGTAAAGTAATGATAATGCCCCGAAAGAACTAGGGATCACCAAACAGCTGGTACGAGAATCCTAGCGCTCTGAATCATCAACCTGCAAATCATTACCTGCATTGTGAGATGCAGGCCCCGGGCAAAAGGGACGTCAGTACATTTGAATTGTACTGGTATGTAAAGCAACTGAAAGAAAGAATTATAAATGCTAAAACTGAAACTAAGCTGGTAACTAAGAATTGATAAATGATAACTGAAATGTTAACTATTGAAACTGAAACTGAAGTGATAACTGAAAATATAACTTATAACTGATAACTGAACTGATAGCTGAAAAGATAACTGATAACTGATAATTGAACTGATAGCTGAAAAGATAACTGATAACTGATAATTGAACTGATAGCTGAATAAAGGAAGCAAGGATATGAATACTCCCTCTTCTGAATGATGAACAACCTGTTTATCTGAATATTACACTGCGGCTTCAGGCCCAATATATATATATATATGTGCACAAACTGCAGTCTCGGGCCCAAGTATATGTATTCATAACTACGACCTCAGGTCAAAAATGCATAAAGCATAAACTGCGGCCTCAGGCCCAAAGATGCATAAAGCATTAGCTGCGGCCTCAGGCCCAAATATAGGTGTTCAACATTCAGGGATTTAAAATCAGGAACTGAGAATCATGCTGCAACACATAATACTAGAATACTGTATTGGACTAGAATGAGACATGTATTCTTGAACTGGTTATGAACACTGAACTTCAAATATTTATGACATACTGAGTAAGCTATACTGAGATTTAGGGACATCAAGCCCAAGTCTATATTGAATACGAACTGAGCTCACAACATTCAGAATGAAAGTCATGAACGAGTTATGAAACTAGAGAATAGAAGTTCTACAACCATTCCAGGAACTAGGCTTAACTATATTTCTGATGCAATTAGTAACGTCATAAAAGAAACGTAGTGTAGGGAGAATCAATAAAATTCCCTAACATAGAAAGTTAGCCTCACATACCTTAACTTCCTTCTCTTGAGCATAATACAACATTCGCCAACCCTTTCAACTTTAATCTATATCAATACAAGTCAATGGGATTCCATATTAGCAATAATACTCATATTTTAGTCACTTAAGCATTTTCTCAAACACTTGGTGACATAAAGCTTCGTAGTCCTCGTTAATGGTATTTCTACACCCAATAACCGATTTTCTTGCTCTTGGATAAATTCTAAAGTCTCAAATGGTTATAATCAATATTATTCTTCATCACCCATAAGGTAAACAACACCCTTAACCAATAAAGTTCCATTAAATAAACATCTTTCAATCTCTATAATAGTTGTGTATTTATATTAAGAACTTATAGATTCTAATCACCACACCAAGAGTCCCAATACTTAATCAACACTCATATACCCATAATAAATTCATACATGTAAGTCTAAGGGTGTAGGATTACCTTTTGGAAGAAATCTTGCAAAACCCTCCTTTGAGTTCTTGAAGGAATTTCTTGAAGATCTATGT
>NW_017684209.1:7436-7766 GCF_001879085.1 Nicotiana attenuata
CTCCCTGTTGAGTTATTTTAGACATAGGTCTCCACTCCTAGTCGCCTTTACCAACATAGGGTCTCCACTCCCTAGTTGATTTTACTTAGACATAGAGTCTCCACTCCCTAGTCGTTTTTCCAACATAGGGTCTCCACTCCCTACTTGATTTCATTTTTTAGATATAGGGTCTCCACTCCCTAATCTCTATTCTCGCATGGGTGTACAAACCCGACTTTTATTTCTTTCAATAATGAAGTGGTATCGAGTTTCGGTTACAAATAACTCACGAAATTTTCCTAGTGAAAACTAGGGTAGGAAAATTTCGTTCGTTCGTTTGTTTTGGTTCCT
>NW_017684210.1:0-3216 GCF_001879085.1 Nicotiana attenuata
ACCTCGCTAAATAAAATTGCATAGATAGCGAGGCCCTCATTAGTTGCTTATAATAACATGCTTAGAATTCGGGACGTGCCGTTTAGCGAATTTCACGGTTTTCCCTGCAAAGATGATAATCCGCTAGTCGCTATAGGCACGTTTTAATAAGTTTACCTTCTTAAATACGGGTACGCATTTCGCGCAACCCAAATCCAAATCCTAAAACGTTGAATAAGAGGTGTTGAGGATCCGGGTGCATTTCATGTGACGTGATCCAAAGGCACGCTCTTAAACGGCGTTCACTTTCGTAAAAAATAATTAAAAGCGGCAAATAATCTTGAAAAATTGCACTATAGGTTTAAACGTGTATAAAAATCAGATTTTAGCCATTTATAATAATTTAAGCGACCGTGCTAGAACCACGGGATCCGGGGGTGCCTAACACCTTCCCTCGGGTCAACAGAATTCCTTATTCAGAATTTCTGGTTCGCAGACTCCAATTGGGAAGTCGAATTTTTCCTCGATTTGGGATTTAAATTAAACCGGTGACTTGGGACACCAAAAGCCAATCTTATCCCAAGTGGCGACTCTAAAAATAAATAAATAATCCCATTTCGAATAATGTCACTTTAAATGAAAAAAATTCCCTTATACATTTATCCTTCGGGGTGGGTGTGTAAAAAAAGAGGTGTGACACCAACCATAGCTGAGCCTTCAAGAAAGAAATAACTCTGCTAGGAATATAGTCAGTCACACCACGCCACTCGATCCGCGGTACACCCGGCATAGCCAAAGTGACTGTCTTAGCATAACAATCTAGAATAGCATGACACGGAGATAACCAGTCCATGCCCAGGATAATATCGAAATCTACCATATTCAGTAGCAATAAATCAACTCGGGTCTCCAGACCCCCAATAGTCACCAAACACGACCGGTATACATGGTCCACAATAATAGTGTCGCCCACCGGGGTAGACACATGAACAGGTAAGGCAAGACACCCTCGGGTCGTACCCAAATGATGAGCAAAGTATGAGGATACATATGAATAGGTAGAACCGGGATCAAATAATACTGAGGCGTCTCTTTGACAGACTGAAATAATACCTGTAATGACAGCGTCTGAAGAAATGGCATCTGTCCTGCCCGGCATCGCGTAGAAACGAGCCTGGCCACCGCCTGATCGATCTCCACCTCTGGGGGGGCCCCTGGCTGCCTGATCTCCACTCTTAGCTGACTGGGCGGGTGGTGAAGTAATTGGAGCAGAAGTCGAGGGCTAACCCCTCTGCTGATGCTGTCTGCCATGAAGGCGAGGGAACTGCCTCCTAAAATGACCCAACTCCCCGCACTCATAGCAGCTGCCCGGTACTGAAGATGGAGACTGATGAAAACCTCTCGCACCGGAGTGACTAGAAGATGCACTCGGCGCAGAAGAACCCTGAACTGATGGGGCATGAGATGAACTCTGAGCTGGAAGAATGCTGAGTGAAGTCTGACCCTGCTGGGGCCCATGATGACCACGGCCTGAAGATCCCCCACGATATTCTGTACGAGCTGACTGAGCAGGCCTGAAAGAGCAACCTCTACCCTGCTGGAACTGACCCCTCGAAGGAGAACCACTGTAACTACCCGATCCACGAGGCCTCTTAGCCTCCCTCTCCTCTCGCTCTCTACGGCGAACTGACTCAATCTCACGAGCAATGTCTACCACCTCCTCAAATGTAGCACCCAATACTCTCTCTCTAGTCATCAGAATACGGAGATGGTAGTTAAGACCATCCACAAATCTCCTGATCCTCTCGCGATCTGTTGGAACCATCCAAGTAGCATGACAAGCCAGCTGGGAAAACCTTACCTCATACTGAGTCACTGTCATGTCTCCCTGTGTTAACCACTCACACTGCCTACGCAACTCTTCCCTGTGGGACTGAGGTATATACTTCTCCAGAAACAGAGCTGAGAACTGCTGCCAAGTTAGAGGTGCTGCACCGGCAGGCCTACGCCTCTCAAAGTCCTCCCACCAAGTAAGAGCATCCCCCGTGAACTGGAAAGTAGTAAATGCCACACCACTCGACTCAAGGATCCCTGCCGTACGGAGCATACGCTGGCATCTGTCAAGAAAACTCTGGGCATCCTCACCCTCAGCACCACCGAATGTCGGAGTCTACCAAACCTCTCGAGACAACGCTGCTCATCGTCTGGCATAGCTGTAACCACAAAACCCTGAGCTGGTGCAACCTGCTGAGCTGGAGATGCCTCCGGTGTCTGTAGCCCCTGCACTCCCTGCGCAGGTGTGCGAGCATCGGGGGTCTGATTTCCTTCCCCGGTCTGTGAAGTAGCTGCTGCTGCTGTGGTGGCTGAAACTGCTTGAGCCAACCCAGTACAGACCGTCAAGATCTGTGCCAAGGTCTCCGGAAGACCCGGAATCACAATTGGCACAGCTGGTGCCTGAGCAGGTGCTGCTGGAGTCTCCACCGCTGGAGCCTGATCCTGAGCTGGGGCAATCATAGGATTAGCAGGTACTGTCCCGGCTAATCTACCCCTGCCACGACCACGACCGTGCCCACGGTCTCTGGCGGCCTCAGTAGGTGGCACTGGTGGTCGTCCGTCACGTTCGGTAGCTCGTGTTCTCACCATCTGTGAGAGAATAAGATGGTGAGAGAATAGAATAACAAAGATTTAGTTCACAGTTCAACAAAGCCGCACGACAAGAGTTTCAAGAATATGGAGTATTTCCTAAAGGTTCTACAGCCTCTCGAGGATAAGTACAGACGTCTCCGTACCGATCCACGAGACTCTACTAAACCGGCTCATGACTCGCGAGACCAAGTAACCTAGGCTCTGATACCACCTTGTCACGACCCAAACCCCGATCGTGATGGCGCCCAACACATTGCTAGGCAAGCCCTACCATTTACACAACCTTAGCTAAATATTCTAATTAAATAAATAAATGTTCACTACTATAAGACCAATTTAGTGCGGAAATTCTGATATAATCTCTAACATTCGAAAATCCCAAAATAAAATACTAAATAGCCCACAGAATCTGGTGTCACGAACATGAGCCTCTAGAAGCAGCTTATTCACCTATTACAAGTCCGACTAGGAAAATAATACGAATAAAATAATAAAAGATAGAAGGGAGAGATCAAGGCTGCGAACGCCATGCAGCTACCTCGACACTCCCAGATAACTGATGCTCGGCTAACAAGCCCTCACTCACCCTTT
>NW_017684210.1:7078-7765 GCF_001879085.1 Nicotiana attenuata
TGTGATTTTATTGATATTCTAGGTAAGTACGTGATTTCATATTCACTTAGCTCTATGGCCCATTTAGCTAACCTTCCTGACAATTCATGTTTATGCAATATATTACGTAGGGGGTATGCAGTCACTACAACAATGGGATGACATTGAAAGTAAGGTCTTAACTTCCTAGATGCCATGATTAGAGTAAGTGCTAATTTTTCCAATTGTGGATACCGTGTCTCTACATCTAACAAAGATTTACTAACATAATAGATAGCAGATTGTTTACCCTGCTCTTCTCGAACCAAAACCGCGCTTACCGCAACTTCTGAAACAACAAGGTAGATGAAAAGTTTCTCCCCAGCCTTGGGTTTTGCTAGCAAAGGTGGATTTGACAAGTATATTTTCAAATCCCTAAGTGCTTGTTGACACTCCTCATCCCATTCAAAATGATCCCGCTTCTTAAGAGCCGAGAAGAATTTAAAACATTTTTCCGATGATTTAGAAATGAACCTTCCCAAAGCTGCGATTCTTCTTGTTAGTCTTTGAACCTCTTTCTTGTTGGAAAGTATATCAGGAATTTCTTCAATGTCCTTAATCTGTGCAGGATTTACTTCAATACCACGGTTAGAAACAAGAAAACCTAAAAGTTTTCCTGATGCACACCAAATGCACATTTTTCTGGATTCAACATCATATTATATTTTC
>NW_017684211.1:0-420 GCF_001879085.1 Nicotiana attenuata
AATCATAGATGGATATGTTGGTCTAGATACTGGATTTAAAGTTGAGTCTCAGCATGTTGATTCACAAATAAAAGTCACGTAATAAATTGAAGTTTGATGTTTCATGATCAATATTAGGCCTTGTTTCAATTTGAATCCTGCTTCTGGGCTCAAACGCAAGCCCAGCAAAATATCAGGCTCATTGTCCTTCAAGGCCTAGGCAGTATAGTCTTGGGCCTGGACCCAAGGACCATATTAGAAGCCCGCAGCTGGGTAGTCCACTAAGGACCAGATTTTGTTAAACAAAAACTGGGTTTGCACCCCAGCCTAGCCATCTGGACAGCTTCGCATTGCAGGCCTGGGCCGAAACTTTACTTCAGAAGCCCAAAAAAAACCGAAACTGGAAGGACTAAAAAACTAACCACTTAAAATTTTAAACTA
>NW_017684211.1:3658-7764 GCF_001879085.1 Nicotiana attenuata
GGGAGAAAGAGCTACAGGCCGAGAGGGAACAATGCTATGAATTAATCGCTGATATGGACGAAGGACTAAAATTGTTACAGGATCTCCACTTCCAGGATTCTCAGGTACTAGAGGCTCGCACTCAACAGATAAGCCGGCTACTCCAAGAGAAAGGTCAAATCCGGGAGAGAATCAGAAACATTGCCAACTACATTGTCATGAAGTGTCAGGCCGGTGAACGGATGGGTCATACCACATTCTTTGCCTCCGTGATGATATTTGTTCGCCAGGTTATGAACGATCTAGATCAGTTGCAAAAGGGTCTTGCACGCAGGCCCGCGGCAATGCCGAGTGATGCCCCGCGGCCCCCAGGATTTGAAGCCTTGATGTACTCTTGAGTCTGTAGTTTTCGTGTCTGGTTTTGTACTTTCTATTTCCAAGAAAGAAAAGCAAATAGTCTAGTAGCTTTGTAATTGCTTTTTGTTATTAATAAAAATTTGAAAATTCCCAAAACAAATTGTTTCTTTATGTTTTGCATTTATTTGCAAGAACTACGCTTGGTCTGATTCATGCGGGGTCATGATACGTAGGCAATCTCCATAGGATTCGACCGTATTCCCTAAAAATAAAATACGAGGGAAGGAAATAAAAGAAAACAAGAGAGGAAAAGAAACGCAAAAAAAAAAGTAAGGAATCGAGAGAAAAACCATGGCAGAAGAACAGGGAAAAGCAAAAATGAAAAAAGAGGGAAAAGAAAATGAGAGAAAAAATAGAAAGAGAAAGAAAAGCAAGAAAAACAAAGAGAGGAAATCAAAAGAAGAAAAAATAGAAAAGAAAAGCCGGGATGACACATGCAACCAGTGCAAACATGTAGACAACCGTTTAACTGTATAGGTGCATCACACCCCAATGTGCGATTACCTATCTGTTACTTGTCTCAAACTAACCGTGTGTTGCTGATTTCCAGCCTAGCTTTTAGAAACGGTGGTTGGTTGTGGTAAGCTGGCATCGCATCAATACTTTACCAGATCGAAAGGAAGTGTGGAAATGTCTACAGAAATGACTTTGCCCGCAGTCCCCATCTCTGAAGATAGCCCCATTTCGGGGGTCCCGGCCTCTGAATCTTTTACAGCTGAAGAAAATCGGATCTTGCGCCTACGACTGATGGAAATGTGGGATGCTTGGAACAATGGAAAGGAACCCCCAAGCAATATTCCCGGATTCCCAGAGTTATTCCCTAGAGCTGGAGGTGCTACTACGGTCCCTATCAGTCACCCTCCTACCCCTTTTGGGCAACCTACCATAACTGCTCATTTCGTTGGAATGCCTTCTGAGGTTCGCCCCCAGGTGTTCCCAGCGGGAGCAGCTCCTAACATCTTCACTGCTCCACCATGTCCTGCTACAACACAACCTTCGCTGCCAAGGCCTACCTTTGATCCCTCAGCATTCACATTCCAAAACCCTGTATTTTCGTCAGATCCTCCTCAATATCCCACATATAATTACTCTCAGCCACCCCCATACGAGCTTACACCAGGGCAGGACAAAACCCCCAAAAACCCAGAGCAGGATGAAATGGCAAAGAGAATGAGAAGCCTCGAGCAGAGCTTGAAAAACATGCAAGGGTTGAGCGGGCAAAAGAGTGTCTCATACACGGATCTATGCATGTTCCCTCATGTACACTTGCCTTCAGGGTTCAAAACACCAAAATTTGAGAAGTATGACGGACATGGTGACCCCATTGGTCACCTGAAAAAGTATTGCAATCAGTTACGGGGAGCCGGTGGCAAAGAGGAATTGTTGATGGCGTATTTTGGAGAAAGCTTAATCGGCATTGCCTCCGAGTGGTATATGGACCAAGACGTGTCACGTTGGCATATTTGGGACGACCTTGCCAGAGACTTTGTTCGACAATTTCAGTACAACATAGACATCGCGCCGGACAGGAATTCTTTGGCAAATCTTAAGAAGAAGCCTTCAGAAAGCTTCCGTGAATATGCAATTAAGTGGCGCGAACAGGCGTCGAGAGTGAAACCTCCAATGGATGAGGTAGAGATGGTCACTGTTTTCCTCCAAGCCCAAGAAGCAAACTATTTTCAGAATATGATGTCCGCCATGGGTAAACCTTTCGCCGAGGCAATAAAAATCGGAGAGATGGTATAGAATGGGTTAAAAACGGGTAGAATCTTGAGCCAGTCAGCCATAAGGGCCACCTCCCAAGCCATCCAGGGCGGGTCTGGAGGAATGGCCAAAGGCAGAAAGAAAGAAGAAACAGTGATGGTGGCCTCGGAGGGAAGAAGGTATCGGGCTCCTAGACCGGTGTTCTCTGAAAGAACCCCTCAACACTATTACCCTCATACTGGTATGGCCTATGCTCCTGCACCTTATGCGGTCATGAATGCACAACCTTTCGGCCGACCGCAACCACAAGCTAACCGAAATCCACCTCCATTCCAAAGAAATCAACCTCCTTACCAGAACCAATATAATCCCCGACCACCGCAGAATAACTTTCGTCCCCGAGAACCGCCCAGGAGACCAAATTTTACACCGATCGGTGAACCTTATTCCATTTTGTTCCCGAAACTCGTCCAGATGAATTTGCTGCAGCCTATTCCCCAAAACAGGCAGAACCCAGAATCTTCAGCTTATCAACGAGGGGTCCATTGTCCTTACCATTCAGGAGCCGAAGGGCATAGTACTGATAACTGCTGGACATTGAAGAAGGCTGTGGAAGATTTGATTGAACAAGGGAAAATAGTGTTGAGGGATGAAGAAGCCCAGAATGTGACTAATAACCCGTTGCCCGCTCACAACAATGGGCCGGTAATCGGTATGATTTGTGAAGACAGGGAGTTTGATCCAGCTTTGAAAGCCATAGTTGCTATTGCCGATGCAGAAAAGAAGCCCAAGTTACCCCCGAAGCAAGGAAAAGGGGAGAAGGAGAACAAAACTGTCAAAACTGAACTTGAAAAGAAACCTGAGACAAAAGTAGAAATGAACTCTCTTAAGGATGGAATTCTCTATGTTCCGCGAGGACGCCAAGAAAAACCATTGGTTGTCACTATTCCGAGGAGAGCTGAGGTAAAAGGGGAAACACCAATATATGTACCAAAAGGAGCCTATGTGGTACGGGGGACAATTAAACCGCCTCGGCTGAGTGAGCCAGTGGTTATTGGACGCGTACCACAGAAGCCAATGACAGACCCCTCTGCAGTGCCATGGAACTATCAGCAAACAGTGGTCACATACAAGGGCAAAGAAATTTCGGGGGAACTTCCAGGGAAGAACTCTGTTGAGAAATATTCGAATGTGCAGGAAGTGAACAATGCCGCTCGGAAGCGTTTTCCGTCCAAGAGGCCAATGAGTGCTGAAGAAGCAGAAGCCTTCTTCCAGAAAATGAAGATGCCTGATTATGAGACAGTGGATCAATTAAGAAAGTACCCTGAACAGGTGTCCCTGCTCTCATTGGTGACAAAATCCTCCGAACATCAGAAGATCTTGATGAAAACTTTGAATGAGGCATACGTGCCAATTGAAACTTCAGTCGAGCAGCTCGAAAGGATGGCAGAAAGGTTTTTTGCCATCAACCAACTCTCTTTTAGTAAGAATGACTTGCCTCCTGAAGGCGCAGCCCACAACAAAGCCTTGCATCTGACCGTCAAGTGTGAGGGTTACTATGTCAAACGAGTCATGGTGGATGGAGGATCGGGGGTTGACATCTGCCCACTCTCCACATTGCAGAGGATGGAGATCGGGACAGAAAAGATTCGCCCGAATAATGTTTGTGTAAGGGCTTTTGATGGTATTAAGAGGGATACCATCGGTGAAATCGACCTGATATTGACCATAGGTCCGGTAGACTTCGAGGTGACCTTCCAGGTGTTGGACATGGATACATCTTACAACTTCCTTCTGGGGAGGCCCTGGATCCATGCTGCAGGAGTTGTGCCCTCCACTCTCCACCAAATGGTAAAATTCGAGTATGAAGGTCAGGAAATCGTGGTCCACGGAGAAGACGAGCAATCTATCTATCGTGATCCATCTATCCCATGTTTGGAGGCAAGGGAAGGAAGTGAGCATATTGTTTACCAAGCCTTTGAGATTGTGGTAGCAGATCAGCACGA
>NW_017684212.1:0-7764 GCF_001879085.1 Nicotiana attenuata
AAGTTATCGAAAACGCCCTCGGGCCCACGTGCTCGGATTTCCAAAATTTTCGAAGAATAAGTTTACCCATGAACTCACGAACTCAAATATATGATTTTCTCGTAATTCCATACCCAAAATCATGGTCGAAATCCAAGAATACTAATTTTCTAGGTTTTCCCTCAAACCCTCAAATTTCTACCAATTTACATGTTAAAATCCATACAAAATCAATATATTTAACTCAAGATAGGTGGGGTTAGCTTACCTTATCATTGATGATGAAAATCCTCTCTTGAAACCCTCCAAGAATCGCCCAAGCCAAGAAAATATGAGAGGAAATGGCCAAAACCCGATTTTAAAGCACTTCTCTACCGCCGGCACTTTCCGCACCTGCGGTCCTTTGACCGCTTCTGCGGTTCCTCACTGGGTTGTCCTTTTTTTCCGCTTCTGCGTCCTCTCCACTGCAGGTGCGGTCCAGCATCTGCGGAACAATGACCGCATCTGCGGTCCCGTCACTTCCTGTCCCAAACCGCATCTGCGGCTACTTTACCGCAAGTGCGGGCCTGCTTCTGCGGTTCCCTAACCGCATCTGCGGTCCCTTCGCTCCTGAGCCAAAACCGCATCTGCGCCCTCCTAGCCGCTTCTGCGGCTCCGCACCTGCGGCCAAACCCTCGCAGGTGCGGTTACACCAGATGCCAGCAACTTCAGCCTTTCCAAAAATCCCATTTTCGATCCGTTAACCACCCGGAATCCACCCGAGGCCCCCGGGACCCCAACCACTCATACCAACCAGTCTCAAAACACATTACGGCCTTGCTCGAGACCTCAAATCATATCGAACAACGCTAAAGCCACGAATCGACCTCCAATCCTAGCTTTATGAACTTTAGAATTTCAAACTTCTACTTTCGATGTTTAAACCTATCAAATCACGTCCGATTGACCCCAAATTCTGCACACAAGTCACATTTGACATTACGGACCTACTCCAACATCCAGTATCGAATTCCGACCCCGATATCAAAAAGTCCACTTCCGGTCAAACTTCTCAAAAACCTTCAATTTTCTATCTTTAGCCAAATGACTCCAAAATGACCTACGGACCTCCGAATTCACTTCCAATCTCGCTCCCAACTCCAGAATCACCATACGGAGATATTCACAGACTCCGAATCCCAAACAGACATCGATAACACTGAAATGCATTTCAAGCCAAACTTATGAAATTTCTTCCAAATTGCTAACTTCCACAATAGGCGCCAAAACGCTCCCGGGTTATCCAAAACCCGAACCTGGCATACGCCCAAGTCCGAAATCATCATACGAACCTGCTGGAACCTTCAGATCTTGATTCCGAGGTCGTTTACTCAAAAATCCGATCTTAGTTAATTCTTTCAACTTTAAGCTTCCGAAGTGAGGATTCCCTTTCCAAATCAACTCTGAACTTCCCGAACTTTAATTCTGACCACGCGTACAAGTCATAATACCTGAAATGAAGCTGCTTATGGCCTCAGGCTGCTGAACGACGCGATAGAGCTCAAAACGACCGGCCGGGTCGTTACATTCTCTCCCACTTAAACATACGTTCGTCCTCGAACGTGCTGAGAACTACGCTGAAGTAGTATGAAATCGCTGTTTAACACCTCCTGCACCTTCCCGTGCTACCACAACTCAGTTGAGCACATTAGGTCGATCAATTCTGAAGATATTTCTTTTTATTCAAGCAAATATGCCTTAGAGCCCAATTCCAACATCCGGAGTTCTCTGCCAGACTTGTTCCAACATATGCTCACCATATCAACATCTACACGCAGCACCAATACACGACTGCATACCTTAGCTGAATTTACCCCTCGCACCATTTTTTTTCATAGGACCACAATAACATTCTCTGATCAATTTAGTCGAAATTCCATGACTCTGATGCTCACAACGCACCTCATGATATGCATAGCTCTTACTCTAACTCTTACAATACCGCCACGACGGAAGATAGGCGTAGAATTTCATAACCAATTATTGAATCAACAAATCATTGGGTCTATACTCCTGGCAAGAACCCTCACCTCATTCTGAACCGAATAATGGTCTTAGTTCCTTAATATACTTCATATACTCAGATTACACTGATTTCGAATTCAATGATCTCGTCTCACCCAGTACGAACTGCTCAGGCAATAAGCCACCCTGGACATAATCAAAAGTCTCATATGACGCCACCATGTGCCAATAGGCTGCCAATTCGAACGTGATACAATGAAAACGAACTCTGAAAAGGAATCCAATTACCCTGCTCGCAAATCATACATGCGACGCGGTCGACATAATTAAACAAACACCCCGCTCGCGAATCATACATGCGACACGGGCACACAGCTAATATGAGCTTTCCTCATAAAGATAGGAAATAAAACACATAAAAACAGATACGGGGAACTGTACTCCACATCACCCTGTTGCGGCGCACAACCCGATCCAAACAACATAACCATGGCGGCGTGCCACCCGATCCACCTATAAAACTCACTTAAGGAGATACACACCGAGCTAGATTTCTCATTTCAATAAAATGCCGAATATCGGTCACAAGCACGCTAGGTGCATAATACCATCCCTGGGGAGACATATAGTGCCATAAGTTACAAACTCCAGCACCACTAAGGTGCGATACACAATCTAAATCTCAAGAGCCATTTTGCTCATATAACATCATTTCTACGCGGAACCTCAACACACAAGAAATATACCAAGCCGTCTCACAACTCACACGGCGCAATGTATCATTACATGAAATACCTGACAACGAGGTAGCACCCTGACTACTCCTCCATAAGGAGCACATTACTGAAATGAACACGTTTGGCCTGATATAGAGCCCATATTCACATATTAAACCCATTCACCGACCTCAAGTCGACCCTGATCGTACCAAACTAGGCCAATGACCCTTCAAAGGTCCATACTAACTTCCCTTTTCTCATAACACACAAGAACAACCATCACATAGGAGTAATCCTCCGCAGTCCACAACTCAATAAACTGAGTGCCCTCCAGGCATATATTCTCAAATCAACGATATCATCACAACCTCCATACTTGGTTTAAGTCTTTAATCAATCCAGTGACTACCTGCCACACTTATACAATCTTTCTGTGGGACACACTCCCATAACCTTACCATAATAAATAACTGGGTCGTACCTCCAAACCACCGGCCGCACTAACGCTGAAAAGCGATCAAGAATTATTAACCAGGATGCAAAGCCCTTTTTACCAAACACCGATCTCAAGTGACGCTGATGACAAACCAACTCACCTTAAACATCGAAGCTCCTTTCCTGCTCATCCGAGCTCGTGACATCCTTGTCAACACCGAACTGCTACCTTGATCTTCACTTCAAATTCCATACCACTCACTGCACTTAACATGCCAATATACGATAGAACTCGTTTTTCATTTTAGCTTTGGAACCACTATTAGGTTAACACTTCATCATATAAAACTTTCCACTTAACTCACTCCAGGAGAACCATAGCAACACACAGGTGAATTCTCATGACCGTAGAATATGCTAATCTCTAAGTAGTGGTCTAAGCCACCATAGCCCTTCCGGGATACGCCTACACATAACAGGCCATAACACTAGAGTACTTTCTGAATATCACCAACTACGGCGGCCGACAAGCCTCGCACGCACCGCCACATTTCACTTGCATAACTCGATCACGCTGAAAGAACTGATCATTACCAGCAACATGCCAATTCGACTACGGCTACCCAATCCCTCTTCTTCCAATTTATCCTTAATGTCTATAGAAACAATGATAACTCCATTCAACACTTAACGCACTCCATCCGCACTCATCCCGAGTGACCCTGAATCACGAGACCATGCTGTCTCAAATCCCACGAACCATTTCGTACCTCCCAATTGCTACATCGCAAGTCAAAACATCATGGAACATTCTGTGCCTCTTCTCATAGGCTGCTATCAAGCTTGATTCTTAACTGTACCTATAGGATCGAAATCATTAGGCATCGCACTTTAACTTTTGAGTTCACTAGGACTATTGAGAGCCACCCGCTCTGACTTGGTCCCGAATATAATCAATTCCATAGATCTTCTAGCACATGAATACCCTCCTGGTGAAGCACCTGGCAGAATCACTTCCCTTGGAACCCGCATCTTTACAAAGCACAATCCTGAATCCTTCCCAAGTCTGAACATCGGCCAATAAGGCCAACGATAGCACACATTTAATAATTCCTTTGCTCAAATTGCCACTTGTGTTCTTTTCCCGTAGCTGAAGTAACCCATCAATATGCTAATAACCAGAAACCTCGCAAGTAGTTAACCATGCAACCCCACCATAGGCGGTGGGACTCTCCCGCTTAGCTCGAAGCCACTATTACACAACTCTGGAATTTACCGGGATTCTTAATCTCCTATTGATATAACCTTGCGCAATCAACCGCCGAAATTCCCGATATCTTACTGTGGAAACCCCCTTTTTATACTCTGAATCATCAACAACATTCGCACGACCGATCCCTTCGCTGTACAACCAATAGAATTCTTCGCAGAAGCCTTACCAACCACGTGACCGCTAAACTGCTCACAGGAATAACCCACCTGTGGAAATCACTCCCCGACATCTTCCAACGTTACTGCACGGGGTACAATCACTACGACATCAATAACCCATCCTGAGTCCGAGCTCTCTCTCCAGCTGTACAACTCCACTCACCCCTCGTGGACATCAATTAATTGTGCGGCAACATCCTTCCAATTCAAAGTTATGTTGTATCCTTCTTCGTTCAAGCAGCTCCTCCCCGCTATATCAAATATTCTGCCGCATAATGGCCCATACTCCAAATTAAATCCATAGACCCCAATCACCAATCACTAAAATTCCCAAGTTATTCCAAACTCTCCTTAAGGTACGTGGTCATCCCACTACAAAGCCCATATGCAACTCCGCCACTCTCCCACTTTGGCGGAACTCATCCCCTTAATTGACTACTCGACCCTTGGCCTCTTATACTCGGCCTTCTAGAAATCTTAGCCACCGCCTGACACTTCCCACATGTCTTTCCTCATCCTTTGCTGCTCAGCTGCTACCTTAAATAAAATCTATCTTCGTGGCACTTGAACCCACAATTGCTGCTAACTTTACACCTTTAGGAAGGTCGTCTTTCTCATACCGTCGACATTAGAAACACTGACTTAACCCTGAACTACCGCACCCTGCGATATCTGACAGCCGCATTTGCGATACTATTTCACAATAGCTTGCCCCAAAGGAGAATTGTAGAAGATCATAACATTGACGAACTTAGTGCGTTCAATTAGGACAACGACACCCCATCATAGAAGAAAGCTCCACCACGCTTGCAAATACCAAGTCTCATTACTTCACCAGCCCACATCTGACCATTCTTAGTCCGATTGCCTTTCCCCCACCGGAAGTAAAATACTGAATCTCTGACTCACGCACTGAGTAAACTTCCCTTCAAGTCATTCACTGCCCCTACATGTAGACAAACATCCTACCATCACATCAATACTGCGGAAGAATCGTCCATAAGAATCATGGCAACTCGTGCCTAGCCTTAGAGCCCTCAGAAGTACCGCTACTGGGCTGAAACAATAAAATATCCTTCTACAAAGCGACGATAATAATCCGTTCAGCTATACCGGGAGAAACATCCCGTATCACATCCGTAGTACCATTATGGTTCTTCAATTCTCGATTTGTAACAAGCGCTTCGCGTCGCGTAAGATTGAGTAGGAAGGAAGCAAGGGCATAAGCCTCAAGGAATCAAATCGCACGATGAGGAATCAAGAAGGGAAGTACTCCTAACAGTCCTGCAGCCTCCCGAAGATAAGTACAGACGTCTCCGTACCGATCCGCGAGACTCTACTAGACTTGCTCATGACTCGTGAGACCCTAGGAACCTAGTGCTCTGATACCATGTTGTCACGATCCAAAATCCACTAAGGGTCGTGATGGCGCCGGACACTGCTGTCTCAAGCCAACTAAAATACTTAATTAGATTCCAATTTAGATCATTTTGAAAACCCATATTTTTCCTTCTAATTTCATGAGTAAAGAGACAACTGCTTCAATTCAAATTAAATAACAAGCAATTAATACAAAATATTTCAAAACCGTTCCCAGAACCCGGTGTCACAAGTGCATGAGCAATTTCTAAGAAATAATATAATACAACATCCGTCCGGAATATAGTGGACAGAAAGTAAATACAATATACTAGAAGGGACTATACTAGCTGCGGGCCGCCTCGAATAATGCAGCTCACCTACTCCCCGAATCATCCGTGCTGCTACGCTCAGTAGGCCACTAGAGTTACATATACCTGTGCAACAAAAATGCACAGAAGTGTAGTATGAGTACGAAAACAACGTGTACTCTATGAGTATCCCGTCTAATCTCGAAGAAGTAGAGACGAGATGGTCGACTTCGACACTTACTAATGGCCCAATAATGATGTCAATAATTCATTAAATCGTGGACTCTTATAAACATGATTTTTAATCCAATAGGAGGAAACAAGTAAACAATTATTTCTTTTATAGGGAGTTTTCCCAAAATTCCTTTTCATTATTTATCCAAATATTCTCAAGCCATGAAGAGGCAATAACAATTTCAATAAGTTCAAGGCAGCAATACAAGCATGCGCAAATAACACCGTGGTACGTACGGCCCGCTCCAACAGAAAATAAACTATGCACTGCCGAGGGTCGAACGGCGCGAACCATAGATGCATCTATTACCCCGCTCGCGAACTATCCATGCGACGCGGTCAACATAAAACAAACAATCACCTTGCTCGCGAATCATACATGCGATGCGGGAACACATGGAGATACATGCTCAGATAGCCAATTAAGAATTTCTCGGGGGATATTTATTCAAATAAAAGCCACTTTCTCTTTTACAAATTAAGAAAAGAAGTTTAATCCCTTTTGAAATTTTTTTATTAATTCGATGTGGTTTAAGAAATTCGAGCTGTCAATAAGTCTGCAATTAATCCAAGTATAGCATGCTTCTGGGTCCTAGACTACCCGGACAATAGCATAATAGTAGCTACGCACGGACTCTCGTCACCTCGTGCGTACGTAGCCCCCACAATTAGGAGCAGATAACCAATTAATTTACCTATGAGGACAATTTCCTCTTACAAGGTTAGAAAGGAGACTCACCTCGCTCCGAAGATCCATAACCGGCCTTCCACGCCCTTCCGAAACTCAAATCGATGCAAAAATGCTCCAAAACTAGCCAATAATTATATAAACCCATTAATATATGTTCAATTACTCAATATAGTCCAATGTATAACAATTCCTAACCCCAATCAAAAAGTTAACGAAAACGTCCTCGGGCCCACGTGCCCGGATTTCCAAAATTTTCGAAGAATAAGTTTACCCATGAACTCATGAACTCAAATATATGATTTTCTCTTAATTCCATACCCAAAATCATGGTCGAAATCCAATAATACTAATTTTCTAGGTTTTCCCTCAAACCCTCAAATTTCTACCAATTTACATGTTAAAATCCATACAAAATCAATATATTTAACTCAAGATAGGTGGGGTTAGCTTACCTTATCATTGATGATGAAAATCCTCTCTTGAAACCCTCCAAGAATCGCCCAAGCCAAGAAAATATGAGAGGAAATGGCCAAAACCCGATTTTAAAACCACCTCTCTGCCTCCAGCACTTTCCGCACCTGCGGTCCTTTGACCGCTTCTG